>NC_037668.1:606606-773531 GCF_003255815.1 Theropithecus gelada
GATCACTCATCCCTTTCCATTATTAAATGTTCTCTACTATCTCACCTTAGGCAATATAAAGCCCTGGTTCACTCTCAGGCACGAGAGCTGACCCAGTTACGGGAGAAGTTACAGGAAGGGAGAGATGCCTCCCGCTCACTGAATCAGCATTTCAAGGCCCTCCTCACTCCTGATGACCTTGAAAAGTCCCAGGGTCAGGATTTCCGAGTGCAGTTGGCTGAGGGGCACAGGCTGGCAGAGCGCCTTCTCCAGAAGCTGAGCCCAGGTGAGGTGGCCATGGGCCCTGATGACACACAGCTCCAGGCTTATGAAAGTCCTCAGACCTCCACACCTCCACAATGACAACTTTATGGGTAGTGTATCTTTCCAGTAAACATTTGTGGCCATGACATGACCAGGACTTCCTGAGTAGGAATAGAGATGGGAAACCCATGGGGTTGGAGGTCACAGTATTGCAAAGGTCTTCTCCTTTCTTGATGGAACATGGTCTTTGGAGCAAGAGGCAGCATTTGTCCAGTTTTAAAGGACAGGAAGGAGGCTGTGACAGGAGGCAGCTTGTTAGAGTGAAAAGAGACCCAGACTAAGAGTAAAGGTTCCCAGGCTCTATCTTCAGCAATGTCTTTAGCAACTGTGCCCAACTGATTAATTTATCCTTCCTGGGTTTCTATGTCTGATTCTGTGAAGGCAAACAAATTGTCTCTGGCATTCAAATGTAGGAACACTTATGACTATATTTCTCAATGAGATAAAGCCCCTCACTGTGTCGTGTTGGAGAAGTCACTTGATGTGCTGGCATTTGGTGGTAGGAACTGGTTTAGACTGGAGCACTCCCCATGGACAGGTTGTCCCTGGATAACACAATGGAAGCCACTTGGAGGGCCCATGAAGTCCGTAATGTATGGAATATTGTGGGACAAGGTTGTTTGTCCTGTTCTAAAAGAAAGATATAGGTTCTAAATGCGAGTTGTGACAGGACCCAGAGTCTGTGCCTAGGAACCTGATCTGTGGCAGAATTGGGGAGACAGCTGCTGAAGTTCAGAGAACCTGGACGAGCCTCCAGTGATATGAAGAGCAAAAGGTCTTTTCAATATTTGGCCACATCTTGATGGTGACTCCCAAGATCAGAAACGCATTGCCTCATGGATCAGGAAAACACGCCAGGGCATTTTTTTAGAGAGAAAACATGAGAGCTTTCAGTACGGTGTGGACTCAAACACATAGATCTTCATGTCTCTGTACACATATGGCTCACTGTACTTACGTAGATGAAGTGGGACACATCTGAATGGATACTTCTGTATTTGCAGAAAATGATGAAGATGAGGATGAAGATGAGATGGATGAGGAGGTTGAGAAAGTACAGGAATCACCTGCCCCCAGGTAACACTGAATAATGAGGAACGGGTAATGGGTGGTAAAATATGAAAAGGGTCTCAGAAAGAACACAAGGCGGGTGAAGGTAGTCACAGATTCCAGATGCAGGATAAGAAACCTGCAGAGTCCACTGATTTCATGCACTCACCCAGCAAGGAAATAGCCCTGTTAACATGCTTGTCCATTGTCTTCATGGTACACGTAAGCATGACCCTAGATGAACTCACAGCCCTAGGGACTTCCTGCACACACAGAGGAGAACTTTTCTTCTCTGTAGTGAAAGTCAGGAGGACATGCAAAGCTGCTTTATACACGGTTGTCTTTAGGTTCCTTTTAGTAAAGATAAATAACAGAGAGGCAACAAGCAGAGGAAATAGGAAGCACCTAGCCAAGTTGAACACGAAGAAACGTATTTAGACAAAAAAATTTACATTTCATGTCACAATATTAAAATTAAAAAAAAAAATCTAGAAGGCACACCATCTCTAGAGTCCACAATGACTTCAACACCTGTATTCCCGTGGCCACAGTGAACTACAACCCAGCTTAGACACACAGTGTGGCAGCTGTTTTTGGATCTCTGTGTGTGCTGTCAAGACTGTACCATACAGAGACAACTGAGTCTCCATCCTGCTCAGCTCCTATCTACCCAATGCAATGATCACTACCTGCTCACTTCCTCTCTGGTTCCCATGGCAGCCATGCTCTGTTGCAGACAGAAAAGGATTGCCTGTTCCCTCTTAAAAGGAACCTCTCCTTTCCATTCTGGGACCACTCCCTTAAGCCTCCTTTCAAAACCAGCTAGGACTTCTTGGGCTCCAATCACTTTTGGATTAATCTTTTGTCATCTCTATCCTACTGGGCTCATCAGGGAGGTGCAGAAGGCTGAAGAAAAGGAAGTCCCTCAGAATTCACTGGAGGAATGTGCTGTCACTTGTTCAAATAGTCACAACCCTTCTAACTCCAACCAGCCTCACAGGAGCACCAAAATCACATTTGAGGAAAACAAAGTTGACTCTGCTCTGGTTGTAGAGAGTGAACGCTTTCATGATGAAGAGGAGGAAGCTCTAACCATTCTCCCAGGTAGCCTCTCTATTCTTTGTCCCTCCCACCTCTGTCTAGGTTGAGGAAGATCTATTCTGAGGACAGGCTGTATACATATGTATTGGTTTGAATCACAAACTATAATGGAGCCGGGTGCAGTGGCTCACACCTATAATCCCAGCACTTTGGGAGGCCCAGGTGGGTGGATCACTTGAGTTCAAGACCAGCTTGGGAAACATGGTTAAACCCATCTTTACAAAGAATATGAAAAACTAGACAGACATGGTGGTGCATGCCTGTCATCCCAATTACCCAGGCAACTGAGGGGGGGAGAATCACCTGAGCCCCAGAAGTAGAGGCTGCAGTAAGCCATAATTATATCACTGCACTCCAACCTGAGTGACAGAGTGAGGCTCTGTCTCAAAAAAAGAAAAAGAAAGAGAGAGAGAGAGAGAGAAGAGAGAAGAGACAGAGACAGAGAGAGAGAAAGAAAGGGAAGGGAAGGGAAAAGAAAAGAAAAGAAGAAAGAAGAAAAAGAAAGAAAGACACTATGATGGAATAATAAACACAGTTACTTGAGGGTCAGAGAACTTTCCTCGCCTCCTTGGCCCATGGCATGGACTTTGTCTTCCTGGCCCCAATATTAGCATTTTGGACCACAGGCAGGTGTGACAAAGTCATAGCCACCTGTATACAGGAGGTAGCTGTCAGGCCTCCTGGCTCGGTTCGTGTGTCTCTTGTCACTTGCAATAATAATGTCCATGGAGTGTCTATGCCTGTCACAAGCGGCTGACAGTCTTGCCTATGTATTTGGACATGTTTCTCTGGATTCACTGTTCTCAGCCCCAGCCTTGGTCTCATTTAGGTCAGCTTGTCCCGGCTAAGCAGTCACCTTGAAAGCAGGACATAAACACCTCTACCTTTATCTTGCTTATAAGTTTTCCTAAACAAGGCTGGGCCCTGAGTTCCTCACCCTGTGAGTGGCCAATGTTTCTGTGTAGCACCGCAGATCCTTTTCTATGCAAGGGTTGTTAGAATTTATCCATCAGTTCAGTCTCCTATATAAATTTCTCTAACGATTCATTGACCATGATATATGATGAGATAAATCAGTATTGCAACAACACATCTGGAGAGTAGTTAGGGCGATTTTTGAAGATCTTGTGGAAAAAGTTTTGTTTAACTGTTGACACAGACGTAGGTCAGAGGAGAGGTGATTACGATCCACCAGATGGGGGAGATTTTATCCCATGGATCTGGAAAGAAGGCTCATCTACTTCTGAAAATAAGTCAGAATGGTCCTGTCAAAATGTCACATTCTTACACTGAGGATATTTATGTCTTGCGCCACGACTGGACATTGATTTGGTCTTGTGTGAAGTGTGATTTCCTTACTGTGACCTGCTGTTCTGAATTTGTTTACAGAAAATCAAAATGATCGTGAGGAAGAGGAGGGGAAAGCACCAGTGCCCCCCAGGTAACTGTGGATTTGTGGGCTGTTAGTTCAGTAGTGACACCTGGACACCACGGATCCAGGGAAAATACGAAGTGATGAATCAAATTGTCTCATCCATTCATCCAACTGCAAATTACCCCTTTCACGATCTTGTCTTCTTTATTGTGGTACTTGAATAGGTTTCAATTTCTTAATCCCTCTCAAGCATAGGAACAGACAATCAGTTAAGCCAGGTGAACAGACCAAACTCAGGGATTTCCTGATCTGACCTGTGGTTTCCCATGTGATTAATCCAGAGTGAGATACATATATGTTTTCTGTATGTTTTGTGTCAGCATGTTGGAAAGTACTTGAATGCAATTGAGAAAATTAAAAATAAAAATTTCATATGTCAAAATATTGAAAAAAACAGGACTTTCAAAATGCAGGATCTGTGAGTCTGGAATGCCTAAACATATCTGTTCACTTGGATGCTGTGTGTAAATGTCAACGCCATTTGTGTGAAGGAAGTGAAGGCCTGTGTTAGTTCTCTCTGCTGCAGGTCATGCGGCTAGTTTACGGGGAGAGTCTGGGTCTCCTGCAGCAGCTCGTTTGTGGCAAGTGCACTGAGCACCTGCTGCTGGAGTTTGCTCTGTCCCCAGGGCAGTCATATCCACCCCACATTTAGAAGGATGGGTTTTCTCTCTTGGAGGAGACTCCCCCTTCGCTTTCTGTGACCCCTCCCTTTGTGTCCCATCAAATCACATGACATGCTGTGGTGTTGAATCACTCTTGGTCTAATCTTCTGTCAATCCTATCCTACCCGGCTCGTCAGGAAGCTGCAGGATGTTGAAGAGAAGGGAGTCCTGCAGGACTTAACAGGGGAATGTGTTTTGTCTCATTCTAGACAGCCTGACATGTCCAACTATTACCTGCATAGTGAAGTCTCTTTCCTGGCACTGGATGAAGAGAAAGTTTGCTCCACTCAGGATGTTGCCAGGGATGACTCCAGTTTCAAATGGGATGAGACCTCACTTGGCTTCCTAGGTAGGCTCCCTATTCTTTCCACCACACAATCTGTCCATAATGACAGATTTCATACCTTCAGGAAGACACGATGCTTATACACTGGTTAGAACCAGGCTTTAGGATTTTGAAGGAAGGCATCCTAGGAGTCAGAGTTGTGCTCCATCCTCCTCCAAAACCACACATTGTCCTTCATCTTTGCCCCATTGTCAAATCACTGTACCCAAGGTTGACCTGACAAATTCATACCCACCTCTGCAGCCTGGGTGCAGGATGTATCCACCAGTCCTCCTGATTTAGATTTCATCTGTCACCTCACATGAAATCTTCTAATTTTCCCTCCCAAACAACCTGAGTTTCTCTGCCTGTCCAAGGCCGCTGGCAGCCTTATCTATATCCTTGGAGCTGTCATTACCCTCGTTCACTTCTCTCAGGCTAGACTCCCTCCCCTTTTAGCAGGCTTGTCTTAGCTAAGAAGTCTCTGAGTACCAGAACATAACACCACTATTAGATTTTGTATGTTTCTGAAAGGAGGTTGGGCCCTGGAACTCCCTGCCACATGAAAGGCCTAAGTTTCCATGTAGCATTAGAGATGCGTTTGATTTAATCTGTCCCTCTAAATGTACATTCTACAAAAACACCAACAACAGCTTATCTGAAGGAAACATACTGAATACTGCAGTAACCTGCTAGGAAACATTTAAGTAGATCTCCAGGATCTGTTAGTAAATAGGATATGGTTAACATTTTGCTGTGACTCAGGACAGAAGGGACTGTGATGATGACCTGTCATATCAGGGAGATTTGCTCCATGGCTCAGGAAAGCAAACCTAGTGACTTCTCACAAGGCTCACCCTGAGGCCTCCTGGAAAGTTTCTCTTACAGTAGCCTGTTATCACACCGAGTATATTTATGCCCCTAGGTAGGTTTGGACACAAGGTTGTGAATGTATAAATGTGATCAAGTTCATCTAGCTGGTCTTCTCTTAATTTATTTACAGAACAGCGAAATGATCTTGAAGAGGTGAAAGGACAAGAAACAATTGATCCCAGGTAATTGAGAAAAATCAGGGGCTGTCTATTCAGGGGTGATATCTGTGGAACTCATATCCACAGAAAACAAGAAAGTCCTGAATATACCTAATTCATCCCTTCAGCCAACCAGAAATGATCCTTTCTAACCATGTTTTACATTTTTCATTGTGATACTTTTGTAATGTTTGCCATTTCTTATTAACTTCTCAAGTTCAGTACATAAAACCAATTGACCTTGTGAACAACTAATCAGTCACACAGATTTCCTTAAAGTAAGTATCTTCTTCTTATGGTGTCCATCAGCCTGAGATGCATATTTGTTTTCTGCTGATTTTTCATTAGCACAGTGGTGAGTATTTCAAGGCAAGGAAATTAGGTAGAAAAAATTATTGTTATACCATACATAATATTGAGAGAAAGAGGACTTGATGTCTTGCGATTTGGGGGATATTATAATGCCACAAAACCTACGTTTACTTGGCCACTGCACATAAAATTTAATACCATTTAAAAGAAAGGAATGAAGCCACCGTTATGGAACGGGATATTCAGTAAGTCACGATTGTACCATACAGAGAGACTCAGTCTCCTTCCTCAGAAAATCGTGATCTGGGCAGTTCGCTGAACTCCTGATGCTTCTCTCTCTCTCATCTCCCTTTCCCTCTCTCTGTATTGCAACCTACCCCATGGCAACCACACTGTGACCCACCACAAAGAGAAGAATATTGAACTCTTTAATGGGCTGCCCCATTTCTTTCTACCATCACTCCCTCCTGCCTCACGTGAAGCCAGCAGGGCTCTGAAACTCCTTGGATTAATCCTTACTCCTTCCTACCTTACAGGCTCAGCAGGGGACTGCTGAGGGTGGACAAGCATGAAGTCCCCCAGGAGTCACTGGATGGATGTTGCTTGACTCCTTCCATCCTTCCTGAACTACCTCACTCCTACCACCCTTATGGGAGCACTTTGTACTGTTTTGAAGAAGAGCAAGTCAGCTTGGCTCTTGTAGACAGTGAGTACTCCATTGTGAACACGATAAATCTCCAGTTGGTATCCCAGGTAGACTCCATAATCCTTGCACCTCACATCCCTGTCTGGACTGAGACGTGGCATTACTGTGGGCATGACTCACAGACACAGGATAGTTTGCATCAGCATCAAAAATCAAGTTGGAAGCACATACATGGGGTGGGTCAGTGAGCTTTGCTCTCTTCCTCATCTCAGACCATGCCTGTGTCACCCTGGCCCACTGTCACGACATTGAGAAAATCACACCAACCTACGCAGCACGTGCCCAACAGGTATCAGTGAGGTCTCTTAATGTGAATAAGATTTGTCTTGCCAGCTATTGTGTTCCTTACAGGTTTCTTTTCCCAACCATGTGCTATGAGATTCTATGCCTGCCCAAGGCCAGTGGCATCTTTGTCTACTTTTTGTTAAAGATATTAACCAGGTTTCAAAGAACCTAGCCTCATTCTCTATGTCTTTAATGTTACCCTGTTTTAGCTGAGCTGTCCATTACTTTTGTTATGTTTCTAGAAACAAGATTGGGCCTTGTCACTCCTAGATGTCACGAATACCCAATGTCTCTGTGTAGTACCAAAGATTCATTTTGATTGGAGGGTGTGTAGATTCCCTCCTGCATTCTAATTTCAGTGTCTAAACTCCTTGCAACCATGAACAACGTGAGTATTTGATGATAGAAGGCTGAATATTACAGTTTTCCTTCTAGAAAGCAGCTGGAGTATTTGCCTTCAATTGGTGTGAAAAATTTGCATAACTGTTGGCACAAAATCAGAACAGATGATGTTGGGATAATGATCTTCTAGAACAGGGAGATTTCATGACAGGACCTCAGGCCTCCTGGAATGTTTCTCTCACAGTGTCCTTTTCTTTCACTGAGGAAACTGATGTTCCTATGTTAGGATTGCACAGTGGATTGTTTGTGTGTGGGGGAACCTGCTTCATGTGTCTGTCCCTTTGTCAATGTATTTACAGAAATTCAAAAGGATCAAGAGGAGGTAGAAGATCAAGACCCGCCGTGCCCCAGGTAACTCTGAGGAATCAGGGACAGTTAATTCAGTGTTGATATCCGGAGTCTCGGATGCAGGGAAAATCAGAGTGTGCAGAATATACCTGTTCCATCTGTTCAGCCAACCATGAAATAGCCATATTCATTATGTTGACTCTTTTCATTGTACACCTGTATTTATATTTCTTCCTTATTAATTCCTTTCAATTCTACTAATCTGCATTCAGTTGACTCTGTTGAACTGATCAGTCACAGACATTTTCTGCAGTTCCCTTTTCTGTCCTTTTTGCTTAAAGTGAAGTTGAGTTGCACATCTGATGTCTGCCTCTTTGGCATTACCATGTTTACAAGTATTCCATACCAGGGAAGTGATTTAAAATAACTCATGTCATGCTCACAATGTTGAGAACAAGAGATGTTGAGGATACAGGAACTCTGTCTGTGAAGACTGAAGAGCCTGCATTCATTTGGCCACTGATGCTAATTTTAACAAAATGTATGCAAAAGTGCCGAAAGCACTGTGTCCTGGCAGTTTCCCACAGGGATCACTCCATTACCTTCCTCCCCAAATCATTGCCTGCCCAGTGCACTGAGAGCCTGTCACGATGTGTCTCCTCCTTGAGACAGGGAAGGATGGTTGCATCTCTTTGAGGGGACTGTACTTTGCTTCATCTGGGCCTCCCTGAGGCCCTCCCTAGAGAACCAGCTGGGCGCATTGGTGTTGGTTCTCTCTGATGTTTATCTTCTGTCTTCTTTACCCCAGGCTCAGCCAGGAGCTGCCAGAGGTGAAGGAGCAGGAAATGCCAGAGGACTCTGTGGATGAAGTTTACTTGACTCCCTCAGTTCACCATGACCTGTCTGACTGCCACCAGCCTTATAGCAGCACATTGTACTCATTGGAGGATCAGTTTGCCTACTCTGCTCTGGATATAGCCTGTGAGTACTCCAGCCTGGAGGTCACAAAGATCCACTGTCATCCCAGGCAGCCTCTATATGTTTTGTTTCCTGCAACTTGTGCAGCTGAGACAGACCATCTCTGTAGCAGGCCCTAGACACTGAGCTTGTTCTGAATCTGTCTCTTGGATGCAGTTTTAAGCACAGACATCCACTTGGTAGAACGTCCTCTTCTCCTGTCCCAAGTGACTCCTCTGTCATCTGGCTCCTTCTGACAAGAGCAGGCTGTGGCTATCAAAACAGGCCAGGGAGGGGAGTGGTGAGGGCTTACTGCAAATTCTTGGCCACAGTAGCTCAGCTGGAGAAATTTATATAACAGACCTCCTTCTTTAAGATAGGGCATCTGTCTTTTCTGAAATTATGTTGCTAATTACATGTCCTTATCTCTTCTCCGGCCATCCAGGTATTCTGGGAGTTTTGCCCAATTATTTGGAGGCCTGTTTCATGATTCCTATGTCCCAAGCTAGTTTCTCTTCTTCAGGGATCCCCAGCCATGGGGTTATGGGCCGTTATGGGTCCATGACCTGTTAGGAACTGGGCCACAAGCAGGAGATGAGCGGAGGGAGAGCTTTTCAGCCTGGATTCCACCTCCTATCAGATCAGCAGAGGCATTAGATTCCCACAGGAGCTCGAATCCTATTGTGAAGTGCACATGCCAGGAATCTAGATGGTGCTTTCCTTATGAGAATCTAATGCCTGGTGATCTGTCACTGGCTCCCAGTGACTGTCACCCCCAGATGAGACCATCTAGTTGCAGGAAAATGAATTTAGGGCTCCCACTGATTCTACATTATGGTGAGTTCTATAATTGTTTCATTATATATTACAATGTAATATTTATAGAAATAAAGTGCACAGTAAATGTAATGTACCTGAATCATCCCAAAACCATTCCCCCTAACCTAGTCCCTGAAAAACTGTCTTCCATGAAACCAGACCCTGGTGCCAAAAAGGTTGGGGACTGTGGCTCTACTTCCTCTGAGGGGTCTTCCCTCCACTGACGAGTCCAGCGTCCCTTCCTCTATGCGTGGCCAGGCTTGCATCCTCTGCAGAGCTCCAGTGGTTTTCTCCACGTGTGGGTTTCTAGTTTCAATCAAGTTTTGGGCTCAGTGCTATATTCTCATGAAAACCATCGACAACTAGTGTCCCTCATGAGGTTCTGGCGTAACCGATGAGCAAAGCAGAGTGGTTCCTGTCCCCATGACGTCCAGAAAACCCTTCCTCTGAACAAGTGCCCTTTGAGATAGCAGCTTCACAGGACGTGTAAAAACAAAATCCAGTTTTCATTTCTTCTTGCTCATTCTCTCTCTCTTTTTTTTTAACCTCTATTCTGGGAATTTGATGTGCATTGTTGGGGCTTTTACCCATTACTTTATCTTCTTGTAAGAGCAAGTAACTCTGTGATGTCCCCCAGTACATTGGATTATGTTGTAATGAAATTAGCAAAAATGCCAGAGTGGTGATTCACGCCTGTAATTCCAGCACTTTGGGAGGCCAAGGAGGTGGATCACCTGAGCTCAGGAGTTTGAGAACAGTGTGGGTAACATGGTAAAATCCTGTCTCCACAAAAAAAGAATTAGCAGGGCATGGTGGTAAACACCCGTACTCCCAGCTTCTCAGGAGGTTGAGGTTGAAGGATCCCCTGAACCTGGTTAGTTGAGGCTGCAGTGAGCCACGATTGCACCACTGCACTCCAGCCTGAGCAACGAACTGAGACCCTGTGTCTCACACACACTGACAAACACACACACACACACACAGAGAGAAAGAAACTAGCAACAAAGATTTTGGCCTCTATTCTATTTTGGTCAGTAAGTGCCTTTCTTACTGGGACCATCCCGTTTCCCATTTTGCATTTCTTCCTGAGTTTCAAAAAAAGCAAATGCTTTTCTAGGATCACAGTGATTCATAAAACAATTAAAATTTGTTTTTTGCACCTTGCACCTTTGCAAGTAAGGTGTATACTTTGCCAGCAAGCTCTGTCCTGCTATAACCCATTCAGGGCCCAAGGGACACTTCCAAGTGGGCAGTGTCATCTCCATGTTAGAGCTGAGGACACTGAGGCATTTTTAAGAAAACTTAGAAAACCTTGCAGAGAATGAGGATGTGGAGAGGGGAGGAGAGAGAGGAGCCCCACAGCCACATGGATCCGGCCCTGCAGGTCCCATCCCTGCAGACCCTGTCCCCGCAGACCCAGTCCCCATCCTGAACCCGACCTGGACTGGCGTGAGGTCATTGGAAGTCTTTTCTTAGTCCACTCAGAATGTGTGCTCCTCTCCCTGGGGAAATGGAAAGAATTTGTTTAAGGGGTGCCACCCGAACGCCACTGGAGCAGTGGGTAATGTGAGGACCGTGTCCTCTGTGACCTTTCTAAGGAACCGCACATGCTGATCTGTGGCTCTTGTGGCCCCTGAATTTCTGGGAAGGGACTGGTCCCTCTCCTACATTGCCTCTGTCTGCTGACACCCACTATATGGCAATAGGATGGATATGTGTGAGTAGAGTGTCAAACCATTATAGGCAATGGGAAATTCAAAATGTCCCAGAACCCAGAAATTTTGCCTCACTTAGTGTTTGGTCTGTAGCCTCCCAGCCCCCTTTCTCGTGGTTCTTTCTCAAACCCTCGCAGCTCTAACTCTTGGCCTGTTCTTACAACCCTGTGTGGGGAGAAAAACAGCTCCTCCTCTCCTGCACTCTGAGGGCTCTCTAGAACTTTCCCTCCAGGCACAGGAAGGAGATGAATAATAAAAGAATAATCTGGATGGTCTTGTTAGACGATCCAAAGCCCTCTGGGCTAAAGCAGAGGTTTTTCATGTCAGGGACACCCCAGCCTGGGCACCTGCTGTGTCAGCGTCCGAGGCACAGACAGGAAAGGTGACATCGCCTGCATTTACATGATGTCTGTCTGTGTGGCGTGGGTCACTGTGTGGCTTTATTGAGAGGAGGGACATCAGGGATGCGTGTTCTGGGCATGCGTAACAAAGGGAAAACTCAGATTGTTCCTACTGAAACCCCTTCTCCTTTAGCTCCCACCCAGGCAGACTGTCCCCAAGGGACTTGGAGTGGAGACTTGAGCCACCACCTGTCAGAGGTGCAGGCTTCACAGGCACAGCTGGAGCCAAGCACCCTGGCGCCCAATTGTCTGCGACTACAGCTGGATCAAGGGTTCTACTATGGAAATGACTTGGCCAGGCGGGGCCCCTCCTCCACCACCTGCAGCTTCGCAGCCAATGCTGATTCTGGGAACCACCGGCCCTTCCAAGGTAGGGAAGGAAACGGCGTCATGAAGATCTAATCCAGGTGTTGGTGGTCACGATGCTGTGGGTGGAGGAGAGAATGGGACCACTCTGTGCTACCTCAGGGTCAAGATGAAATTCAGGATGCTCCAAGCCAGTGAGGTGAGCAAAGGTTCTGGGTTTGCCACTTTCTACTTGTTGACTTTAGCCTAGGTTTTTGTGTTTTTGCTATTTACATCTCTGTTCCCTCATCTGAGATAGCCGAAATATAATATCTACCTGCAATCTTTGTTGGGAATATAAATTGTTATAATTTCCAAAGGGCCTGATTCCATAAGAATTGCTCTATAAACCTATGAATAGGTGTTATCTAATCCTTTTATCTTTCTGCTCAATTTGCACTTAGAAAGTGACTTCACGGATGATGTCTCCTCTGAGGTAGAGCAGTTATGAAGATCTCTGCTTTCTAGGGCCCCTCTTCCTTTCCTTTCTCACACACACTCCTCTGCCAGTTTTCTTCCTCTCCTTCCCCATCCCTCATGAAGCCAATTTTCCCCTATCAGGCACTTTCACTAACAACCTATGAGGCACATTGAGTAACAGTGTAAATCCTCGGCCCACAGTCACTCTCCTGCCGTGTCCAGCTTCCTCTGCTTTTTCTTCTGCTTTTTTTTTTTGGAAATAAAAGGGCAACTTTCACATGGAAAGTGTTCACATCAGTCTGTTTTATGAAATTCCATTTAGTTCAAATTCTCCACTCATGTCCACGGCCATGTCCTCAGTTTCTGTCTCACAGGGATCCACTTGTGCTCAGATTTCCTTAAAACCCTGGGTCGTGTTCATTCTCACTCTCCGCCCCACTCAGTATCTCCTCCTGGAGCCCCTGGGGCTGCCTGGTGCTCATCTGTCAGGCGATGGCCTCGGCTGAGGAATGAGGGGACCCCGTCCTCAGGAGAAGGGAGGGTTGGGTGAGATAACGAGCACCATCTGGGTCCGAGGAGAGGACACATGGAAGGCGCTCAGGGAGTGTCGGGGGATGCACAGTCCCTGACACATGCCGTGAAAACTTATTTAAACTGATTTCTTCCCACTGGACTCTCCTTTGCTTCTCTATGGATTCTCACACCCCCAGCCAAGACTCACCACACTGGCTCAGACACACTCCCTCTTGCTCACCTTCCCTGGAGTCCAGAGCCTGAACCAGGCACCAGGTAAGAGGACAGAGTGAATGCCTTTTGTTTCATTAATATTTTTCTTCACCTGGTGATTTCTCCCTGCTGTCTACCAGGTCATTTGTTTCTCCCACACCTTTTCTTTCTCATTCTTCTCATGTCTCTAATTTTTTTTCCCTATTTCATTGGACCAGAATAGTGATGATACTGTTACATTCAATCTCTCCCAAATCCCTATATAATATTTTTCCTTTAAAATAACATGTACAGATATATGCATTTATATCATTTGTCCTATTATGTGTGATTATGTATATCTGGTGTGTATGCTATATAGGGTGTATATATATGTAGCAGATCATATAATGATGCAACTTTTATAAATTCTCTAGGTTTAGTCTTCCTGGTTCTTTTCTCTCATCACCTGCTGTCACCTCTGTCTGATCTCATCTTGGTGCCACATGGGCTGCCACCCTGCCAGGCCCTTCCATTCCCATCTCCTGTTTCAACACAGCTCTGATTTAACTTTGATTTTTATAATCTCAGCTCTCCCCAAAGCATAGCCTACCTAGAGTTTTATATCCTTGCCTTTGCCTTATCTACCTGGAAGCTATTTGTGTTTCTTAATCTTGTGTTTCTTGAATATTGCTGTGAATTGGCAGTGCCTGTGGCTCCTGGCAATCTTGTCATTACTGAGCAATGTAGGAAAGATAAACAAAAAGAAAACATTAAAGTGACTCTATTGGCTTCCCCTCACTCTTTGGACTTTCTTGTCCATGGCCCCTTTCTTGATTTGATGTCCTCTGGGTGGAAGAGAAAGTCACCGTAAGATGTTGGGTGCCAGTGGATCCCATTGGCTGTGGTTTTATTTTCAGAGCTCATTTTGGAGCCCTCCCTGGGGATGAAGAACCCTCCCGAGCTGGAAGATGATGCACTTGAAGGCTCAGCAGACAACACACAAGGGTGTCAAGTCATTGGCCAGATTCATGCCTCCAGTGTCCTGAAACCAAAGATCATTAAAAGAAAACTCCCGCTCAGCAAGTGGAGACTGGCATGCAGATTCCCTGGCCTGCAAGCTTAGGGTGCAGAGGTAATCACATCTATGGCTGATAGCTGCACTCACTTCTTATTTCTCTGTCTATGGTGACACCTCATTCTCCCACTGCTTTTTCTCTTCCATTTGTTCTTTCCAACAGCAGCTGTAACCTCTGTCTGGTGTTACCTCTGTGTCCCCTGGGTTCCCACCCTGACAAGCCCTTTCTACCCCCATGTCCTCTTTGCTCTCTGAACTCTGCTCTATTCCTTCTTTAATGTCTTGAGAGTCCCTCTCATGGACACAGGAGAGCCAGGCCTCCTTGTCCTCATCCAAGTGCATAGGTTAAGCTGCTGAACACAAGGATGTTTGCCTGGAATCACACACTCTCTTGGGAAATTTAACTTTCCTCCCTGCATCCCCAACTCCATTGCCTCTTTCTGCAGAAATCATTGCTTTAATACATCATTTACACATCGATTTCCCCCTTGAATCTTCTTTGAGCAACCCAACTGAGTCAACTCTTAATCATCACTTGTTCCTCTGAATGGGAAGTGTTAAAACTAAGCACAAAGAGCCCCACTTAGGAAACTAAATTAGAACCGGGGTCACAGGTGGGAGTTCCCTACTGGCCTGGAGTCAGGTTTGTCTTTAGCCCCAGATGTGCAGCCTAGTGCCAACGTGGAAGGAGTTGCCAGGGTCTCAGTGTTCTCACCTCATGGACTCGCTTGAGCTGACATTAACTGGAGAACATTTATGACATTCTAAAGGGACGTCACTCCAAAAGTACATGCAGAGGGCAGGACTTCAAAACTGCATACATCATGAGGTTCATCATTGCAACCTCTCTCCTTTTTATTCTCATTTCCACCTCTATAACTCCAGTTAAGGGTCTAAAATGCAAGTCAGATACATCTTGAGGCCAGTGTATATGAGAGAGCATTTTATGAATTAACTTTGAGAAAAGTGACTCCAGGACCAGCTTTATGCATATGCAAGATGACAGACAAGAATCTGTCTACAGGACAATCTTTGCTTTGGCCCAGCCCAGTTGATAAGAGAGAGATTGAACTGAAATTGTCAGGGAGAAGGCTACAATCCATGCAACCACTGGGAACAAAGCCAATCATGAGAGAAATGGGGAAAGGGAAGAAAATGATGGGAAATTGGGCTGGTCCATTTAGTATCTCTACATTCCTGCTGCCATGTAATAAGCACCTGGTGAGATTTCAATTAAGATGAACCCCTTCAACTCACACCTCGGGATTCTCACTTACATGGCCTGGGGTGTGGTTTGAGCATCTGTAGTTTTAAAATGCTCCCATGTGATTCTAATATGTGGCTAAAGGTGACAAGGACCCCTGGTCTACTATGACCTCAGGTTACCAACATGGAAGTGTCACATATGTGTGGCTACTCCACAGAAAAGGCTGAGTATCCATCAGCCTTTGATGGGATCTGTATTCCCCTCTCAATAGTACTGTTTGTATAGCATAGAAAAAATCAATAAGACGAACAAGAAAATTAATAGATTAGACTTTTAGCCTCTGCTTGAAGCACACTTGCTCAGTTTTGAATAAAAGATAAGAAATAGTCATTATATTAATACTTAATGTACAGAAATAATACCTCCCACATTACATATAGTGGAATTTAGTATTTTCTTTTGCATTTTAAAAGAAAACTTCCAGTTTACATTTCCCCACACCCATTTTATAGCCCACTCATGGGCTCACCACTGCAATGTGAAAATTTTACTTTTGGTCAGTTATTGTCCTTCTGCAAAATCCCTAAAGAGAACTCATTGGTCTCACTTTCCTAAAGAGAATACAGTAACAAACCAAGACTGAAATTCTGCAAGAGATTTTATATGAATACTTCTTAATGCCTCTCTTCACACTGGCATAAAATATTAAAAAGAAACCTTTCCCAAAATGTACTTGAGGAAAACAGTAAGTGGTAGAGGAGAATGTAGTAAAACACAAACTAATCCATTTCACTTGGCACTTCAGAGTTTTCTTGTTCTAGATATTGAGAATATTTCCAGAGATGCCTTAAGGTGGAACCAGATGTGGAATCAACTTCAGGGCATTAGAGAAAATAAGTTGGGCCGTGGTTACAGTCCCCGCTCTCTCTTTACTAACTCCATTTTTAGTCTCTTTTTAAAAATTTCCTTTCTTTCCTGATCCCCTTTGGACAAATACTTATAATTATCTTTTTTTTTCTTTTTAACTAACCAAAGAAGCAGCAGCAACATCATATTTATTTGTAAAATCTTATTCCTGCAGTTGCCAAGGTGACCCAACCTCCTCTCATGACTGTTGAGACGTCCAGATTGGAGCCTTTCCTCTCGCTTTCTCCAATCTTTATTGAAAGGGTCTTAGTGGGCGGATTCTGATTCCTGGGTTGTCAATAGCAAGTCATGTGGCCTTAGCTCAATCTTACCCCTGTGGCATCACCACTCCTCTGTTGTAAAAGATGGAACTGGACGTGGATATTGTCTGAGGTTTCTGCTGCTTCTCACACCCAGGGTTCTTCCCAGGGCCTTCACGTTCCTCCCTAGAAGACTAGGAGAGGGAGTTGTAAAGGGGTGGGTTTCTCTGCAGAAGGTTCTCTCCTTCTGCTCCCCTCTGTTTCTTGGCAGGCATCATTGATGCTGAGCACATCCTCACGCAGAGGAAAAGCCATCACTCTACTCCAGACAGAGGGGATCAGGAGGAAAGGGGCTGATGTTCCCTGCTGCTGGTTGGGCATAGGTGGGGTCCTTATATCCTGCACCCAAGGCTGACTGGAAGCTCAGGGAAGTTCAGGAATGTTTTGTTCTCACTTGTGGTTGGCGATTCCCCCTTCAGCCAGCCCAGGGCTCACCCTTCAGCTCATCCTCCCAGCAGGAGATCCGTTTGCCCCTGAGATATCACTACTTAGAAGTCTCTCCAGACTCAGCCACCAGGAGGACCTGACAAAAATGCTCATTTGATTTTTTCTCTCTCTCCCCTACAGATACCAAATACTGCTAGAAGGATGCAAAGGATGAAAGGATGTCACAAAAAGTAGCTTTTCCACTTGATGAAAACAACTAAAACAGCAAAGCAATTTCAAGTCCAAACACAATACTGCAGGGGTCCTTCACTGAGGATTGAATTTTAGACACAGAATACTCTTGATGATTTCAAACCACTACGCTCCTTTGATTTGAGAAGTCACAGTTCATCCCCCTCCAATTGTGATCAATGCCTAGGGAGACCAATGCCCAGATGGACAAACAACATTGACAGGCCTTAGCCCTGCTCCTCTCAATTCCCATCGTGTAGAGAACAGGAGTCAGGAGCTGCTGGCAGGAGACAGCATGTCAGCCGGGACTCTGCCAGGGCAGAGTATGAACAATGCCATGTTCTTGCTGAAACGCTTAGCCTGAGTTTCATAGGAGATAACCCTCAGACAACTGCAGAATGTAGAACATTGAACAGGACAACTGACCTGTCTCCTTCAAACAGTCCATGTCACCACCAAGAACACAACAAAAAGGAGAAGAGACATTTTGGGCTCAAAAAGAGTAAAAAGACTGTGTAGCTTATGCCTTTTTAGTCATTTTGAACCCAAAACATCTCTTCATCTGTTTGTTGTTGTCATTAATGGTGATCACATGTAATGTTTGTAGAGGACAGGTCAACTGTGTGACTCAATGGTCTACATTCTGAAGTTATCTGAAAATGTCCTCATGATTAAATTCAGCGTAAACATTTTGCCAGGAACTCTGCAGAGTCCATGCTGTGAGCTTCCTACCTCAGTCCATCTGCAGGCAGAGAAGGCCCAGTGTGTCCATCCCCATTGTTGTGATACTAGGATGGTCACTTGCTAAAGGAGGGGACAAGCAGCTCTGTCCCTTGTAAAGACACCTTGTTTATAATTAATTTGGAAAGTGGTTTGAAATAGTATCAATATCCTGTATTCTAACAATCTTCCTCTGAGTATTTTATCATCAATTAATCACCCCTGCCTGTGTCAGTTACTATATTTATGTTTGTACATTGATAATTTTCTATCTCAAAATCTTACTTTATACTTGCCTTTGCTGGCATTCTTCGTAAAGAACAATATTCCCTGCCCAAATTTTAACTTTCATCCAAAATTAATTTTAATTTCTTTTTGCTGGCATTCTGTTGTGTAAAACAATATTCTGTGTCCCAATTTTAACTTGCATCCAAAATTAATTTTAGTCCATCAGTTAAAATGTTTAAGTATTAAATCTGTTTCATTAAACATTTTTTGCCCTCACTCTGGACTATTGGATTTTTTACGTATAATGTTTTAAGCTTTTATTATTATGATTGATTGTGGCAGATGAGAATTTAGATTAATAAAACCATTCTTATTTCCCTGTTTATATTCTAAACTCTCCATGTTTTAGTCTACATTTACCATATGTGGTAGATTGTATTTACTGTATTTCTTTGTTGATTTTGTTTCCTTTTTTGTTTGTGTATGTGTGTGTGCCTTTTGTTTGTTATTTAGGAAGAGTTGTATAGCTCCCATTTAACACTGCACTGAAAAGGTTTAGATGTCACTAATCCCATTTTAAGTTGACACATTTCTACTATTTGGTTTATAAATTTTAAATTCTTTCTTTCAACTTCAAATTTTTACCACTATGACAATCAAAGACAATATTTTCCTCTTCTCTAACCCCTGTACCTGCAATTTTTATTTGTTATTTTAACCCAAACATTAAGTGACAGCCTATGTGACAGCTTAGTTTTTGGTTGAGACTTACATTTAAATATGTTGATGCACATGAGCTATTCAAAAGTGTGTCCTAAGTATCACTCGTTGAGTGGAATTTATCCTTAACAGAGTCCTCATGAGGGAATCAGGTCTCGCTGACTTTAACATACTTAATAATAAACTTTTCCCAATGTCTTGACACATGGATTGCATCACTGTGTATTAGGCACTTGCCAAAAATGATTTTTTCTTGGGATTTTAGGAAATATTGTCTGACTTTGGGAAACAGGCATGTGTGCTCTCATTCTGGGATTGTATTTTGTTCAAGCAGGAACTTTAATTTCTGCCAGTTACTTCATTCATTCTCCTCACAAGTCTCCAGAGGATGCTTCCTTTGTCCAGGCCTCCCCGTCTCCCAGCAATTCTGCCCTTCGAAGATTGGTGCCTCTGGTCCTCTGCACTGTGAAGCCCCTGCCTTTCAATACCCCAGTAGCAGGGTTCTGATCCACCAGGTCTCAGGTCTCATCTGTGTTTCTCCATACTCGCTTTCTGAGGAAGGTTTTACCTGTGCTTTGTCATTAACAGGCTGTCGTTGCTGTGCTGGTCTCTCTTTGCATGGTGTTTCCTTTCCCTCTGCTGTTATTTGGCTCCAGACCTGGCTACATAAAATCACCTGGGGTCCCCAGTGCTCCCTAGCCCTGGTTGGGGGCAGGACTATGGGTGGTATTTTCGACTCTGTGTTAATCCCTAGGGCTTTGAAGTGTCTGTGGAGAAATTCAGCTATTATTCTATCCTACTTCTCCAAATGCAGAACTTCAACAGTCTAAAAAAGGAGACAGAATCCCACAGTAGAACATCCCCATAATCACCGGCCAGCTTCAACAATTATCATCGAATGGCTGAGCTTTACAAAATGCAACCCTTCCTACTTACCTAGGAAGTGTGTGTGTGTGTGTGTGTGTGTGTGTGTGTGTGTATTAATATATATGTATGTATATGTGTATGGCATATGTGTGTGTGTTTGTGTGTGTGTTTGTGGGGGGGGGTGTGTACAGACAGTTTGGACATGAGATTCTGGAGGCTGAAATTCTCAAGACGGAAAGGCGGATACCTAGGAAAGTGTTTCCTTCTTATTAGGCCTTTTACTTCTCCTCTGGCTTTAGGTTGATTGGATAAGGCCCACTCACCTTAGGGAGGGCAATCTGCTTCACATAGACTGCATATTCCAGTGTTAATGTCATCCAGAGACCCCTCCAGTACACACACAGAATAACATAGGAACAAATGTCCTGGCACCCTGGGGCTTGGTCACAGTGACACACACAATTAACCATCACACAAATTCTTTGTCATATTAGTGATTTTCATATTTTTCTCCCAATCTGTAGCATATCTTTTTATTCTATGAATAGTGTCTTGTGCTGACCAAGAATTCTTAATTTGTATAAAGTTGAATTTATCAATGTTTTCTTTAATCGTTTTGTTGATGTGATAACTAAGAATACTTAGCCTAACTCCACATCATGAAGAGTTTCTCTTATGTTTTCTACTGTAATTTCTCTAGTTTTGCAGTTTACGTTCAGTTTTGTAATTAATTTTGATTTAATTGTGATGCAAGTATGGAGGTTTAAGTGGATTTTTAAAATCTTTATTTAGTTTTTTCCTTCATCTTTTATTTTAAGTTGTGGGGTACATGTGCAGGATGTGCAGGTTTGTTGCATAGGTAAACATGTGCCATGTGGTTTGCTGCACAGATCATCTCATCACCTAACTATTAACCACAACATCTATTAGCTACTATTCCCGATGCTCTCCCTCCCCCCAACCCAACCCCTCACTTCTGATGGGCCCTAGTGTGTGTTGTTTCCCCCATGTGTCTATGTGTTCTCGTCATTCTGCTACAACTTATAAGTAAGAACATGTGGCGTTTGGTTTTCTGTTCCTGCATTCGTTTGCTGAGGATAATGGTTTCTAACTTCAACCATGTCCCTGCAAAAGACATTACATTGTCTCATTCCTTTTCATGGCTGCATAGTATTCCATGGTCTATATGTACCATATTTTCTTTATTCAGTCTATCACTGATGGGCAATGAAAGCTATAAACCCCATGTATCCGAGAAGCATAGTGTATACTAACGACAACAAATATGAAGAAAACTACACCAAGGAACACCATACTCAAATTGATCAAAACCAGTGATAAACAGAAAAATTCTAGGAGGAATAAAAGGAGAAAAAGCACATTACATACAGAGGACTAAATGTAAGGATGGCATTTGATTTCTTATCAGAACCACTACTAACTAGAGGTTTGCGGTAGTTTTAAACACTGAAAAAAAAAACACGAGCAATCAAAACTGACATCTGAATAGACTTCTAAAACTAAAGAGATTGAATTAGCATTCAAAAAAAATACATGCCAAAAAAAGCCTGGGCCCAGACGGGTTCACAGCTAAATCCTACCAAACATCTAAAGGAGAGTTGATATCAATTTTTCACAAACTCTTCCAAAAATAGAGGACAGAACACTTCCCAGCTTATTCTATGAGGCCAGTATTGCTCCAAGACATCACAAGAAAACTACAAATGAGTATCGTCTTTACATACAGACACAAATCCTCAACAAAATATAGCAAACTGAATCCAGTAACATCAGCATAAATTATACACGATGGCCAAGTGGGATTTATCCCAGGGATAGAAGATAAGTTTAACATCTGAAAACTAATTAATGTAGTATCAGTAGAAAATAAACCAAAACTAATCTGATCATCTCAATAGACGTGGGAAAGGCATATGACAAAATTCAATATTCTTTCAACAAACAAGGAATAGACGAGAACTTCCTCAACCTGATAGAGGACATCTGTCAGAAAGCTTCAGCTAACATCATGTTTAGTGGGACAGACCGAATGCTTTCACCTTTAGATTAGGAATAATACAAAGATGTCCACTCTCACCACTTCCATTCAATGTTGGACTGGAGATTGTAGCCAGGACAATTAGGTAAGAGAATGAAACAAAAGGTATCCAGATAGGAACAGAAGAATTTAGACCACCTTTATTTGCCGATGATATGTTCTTCATGTAGAAAACCTCAAGGAATGTACTAAAATACTACCAGAATTAATAAGTTCATCAGGGTTACAGGACGTAAGATCAGCACTTAACAATAAATTGTATTTCAGATTTTCAAATTAGGGATACCAAATGTCTAATCTCTGGACAGTGAAATGATGAGTATTTCTTCCTCTGTGATCTCCTGTATTTTCTATATGGTAAATATGTGCCAGTTTCATAATCAGAAATGAAATTACAAAGATCATTTAAAAGCAGCAAAAGAAATTGGTATGAAGGAGATAATTTTAAGGTTGCTGAAAAAAAATCATTCTAATGTAACCCAGTTAGCTAATGTAGTTTCTTTGTTTTTAAGATACATTGCTTAGACAGCATATAATGAGAATAAAACAAGTGTATTTTAATCTATTTTTAAAACTTAGTAATTTTATAGGAGTTGATTTTCTTAGTCACCACTGCTTTCATAAATAACATATGTTCTTCCAGGGGGAGCACGGTAATATTTCAATGCAAGCAAAATGTTGTTTACAATGCTGTTCATTGATTCATCCTGTCGGGTTGCAAAAGGCTACCAGAAAGTTTGTGAAAGATGTTTGGTGGGTAGCAGGAAGTTGTGAGGTTTAACACATACATTTGGCTAAATAAAACTCTGACAGGTGCACATAGTAGCCAGTACTCCAGTTCATGCATGTGCAATCTGGATTACTGTAGCCAAGTCATCATTAGGTTGGTAATGATTTAATAAACCAAATAGGTGATCGGGCCAGTGGCTCACACCTGTAACCCCAGCACTTTGGGAAGCCAAGGCGGGTAGATCACTTGAGGACAGGAGTTCGAGACCAGCCTGGCCAAAAAGGTGAAATGCAGTCTCTATTAAAAATACACAAATTAACTGGGTAGGGTGACACATACCTGTAATTCCCACTACTCGGGAGGCTGAGGCACGAGAATCCCTTGAGCCCAGGAGGCGGAGGTTGCAATGAGCCGAGATTGTGCCATCGTACTCCAGCCTGGACAACAGAGCAAGATTGTGTCTCAAAATAACAATAATAATAATCCAAATCATTATTTACATTTAGTGATACAAATGAAGAACAATGATCTTCATTTCTCTACTTGTATTTTTGGTAGCACTGTTATTGTTTTTAGACCAATATACATTTTTGTAAATTAAAAAAATAATTGTTTTAGAGTCCGTGTCTCACTCTCTCATCCAGCCTGGAATGCAGAAGTATGATCATGACTGACTGCAGCCTCAAACTCCTGGGCTGAAGTGATCCTGTCACCTTTGCCTCCTGAGTATGTGGGACTACCAGGCATATGCCACCAAATCTGGCCAACTTATGCTTATGTTTAAACATTTTTTCTTAAGAGAAGACATAATGACCTTTAGTGTAATAGTATATTCTAAACAATTTATGATTAGGATTCTTCATCCCCAAACACATGTTATTGCTTCCAGTATAATTCTTCAGTCTGCAGGAGAGTGAGGACATAAGGTATCGCTCTCTTCTGCCAATAATAACATTCTTGAGTTCATGTAGTACTTTACAGTGTACTGTGTGGATCTCAGGATTCTTTCAATACTCCTTGCAGGATGGCGGAGCCGGCATTATGAATTTGGTCTTGTACATAAGGAAACTGGAACTTAGAGATTTGCAGTTAATTTGCCTGAAGTTGAAGATGTCTAAGAGAAGGAAATGTGAACTAAGATGATATTCAGAAAGGACAAGGTGGTTGGAACCAGACAAGCATAGATAAGAGTCATGATTCTGTCATTTGGGAAAGTCACTCAATCTCACTGATAATCAGTTTTCACATATGTAAAAAAAGGTATTAAGTCCAACTTTGCTGAAATATTATAAGACTTAAATAGGAATAATATATGTTAAGCATCTAGAATTTAGGATGTTTCTTTAACAGCCATCTCCATTCATTTCTCTTAAATATTTTCACCTTGAGGAGACAGTTGTAGCTGAATATTTTAAGCATGGAAACAAGCATGACTGGGGGATGCAATTATAGACAATTTTCACTGTGATTCCCTGGGTCACCTTGAATTTCTTCTGTGGGATTAATTCTTCCCTTGCTCTAGATGAAAGGGCAACTCCTACAACTTATCACTTCCAGTTAATTAAAGGTTCTTCAAAAAGGAATTCATATGTGAGACCCAGGGTGGTCATCAAAACTTCAACCTCAATTTCAAGCTAAAACTTCTTCTGCCTGCACGTAGGCCAGCTGCAGACCAAAAGCCTGCAGTGGACAAAGTGGATGTGTTGGCCTTTTTCTTTTTTCTCCTTCCAGGATTGTTCCTTCTCTGGCTCTCTAACCACATCAGAGTCACAACAGGGTAGAGAGGAGAGGAAGCGGGCAGTCAGCAGGTTCCTACTTGACTCATACAGTTGTGAGCTGCACTACGTTCTCTGCCCTGAGAGCTTTTAAAACCCTCTCTTTCTCTTATGGCTCTTTTTTGGGAGTTATATGGAGACTCCCTACCCCACCCTATTACTATGGATGTCTCATGTAGTTTCTTAGTGGGGATCAGGTTCTTTCCTCCCTGGCTGGTCACTTATGTCTCCTTTTTCAGGTCCTAGACATCTGATGGTGCCTCAACATTTTTTCCCCTGCTGAAATCTGTATTTCTTCCAGAAATCCCTTTCAGAAAAAAATCTAAGAAAATCCCACCCTGACTGTCTTGCACAGCCAATATCTGGTACAGGAGAAAAATTCATATATTCTTCCTTTCATCAAACTGAGAGAGAAACTTGCCCAAGGCAGCAGTTTCTCTTTCACTTTATTGTAAGAACTGTTAGCTTAGCTTTCTTAATTATATTCGCTGTGTCCTCAAAACTCATGACACTTGCATTAAACTTTCTGTTTGTCATGAAGAGGGGATAAGAAATACAGTGTATACATGCAATAGAATATGATTCTACTTTAAAAAAGAAAGGAATTCTGACATGTTACAATATGAATGAAACTTGAGGACATTTTGCTAAATGAAATATGCCCATCGCAAATGGACCAATACTATATAATTTACTTAGAATAGAGAAATTCATAAATAGAGTAGAATGGTGGTTGCCAGGGGCTTCCAGGAGGGAGGAATAAGGAGTTAGTGTTAATGGGTACAAAGTTTCCAATTTGTAAGATGAAGCGTTTTAGAGTTTGGTTGCACTAGTGTGAATGTACTTAATGCCACTGAACTGTACGCTTAAAAATGGTTAAGATGGTAAATGTTATGTTATGTGCATTTTACCACAATTAAGAAATAAGGCCAGGCATGGTGGCTCATACCTGTAATCCAGGCAGTTTGGGAAGCCAAGGTGGGAGGATTCCTTGAACCCAGGAGTTAGAGATCAGACGGGGCAAAATAGTGAGACCCAGTGTTTACCAAAAAAAATTAAAACTTAGCCGAGCATCGTGGTGCACGTCTGTAGTCCTGGCTACACGGGAGGCTGAGGCAGGAGGATCACTTGAGCCCAGGAGTTTGAGGCTGCAGTGAGCCATGATTATGCCATTGCACTTCAATCTGGGCAACCCTGTCTCAATAAAATAAAGGAAGAAAAGAAAAGAAAGCTAACTTTAACAATCTCATGCCATTTTAGCACCAGAAAGTTACATTATACACTTCAGTCTTAAATAGATGACTGAGTCATGCATAAATCATTCACAGGAATTACAAAAGTCCTGACTCAATATCAACCTTTTATTTTATTATTGGTGGAGGGATGCTGATGTAAGCGTTTTTGTAATATATAATATAATTTTAAAAGCTAAATGTATTACATTTCTTTTGTTTTTTTTAAATAATACTGTAATGCACAGTGAGTGAATATGGACAGATAATATTTTTAAAACAAAAAAAAAGTGTTACACTCAGGTTTTAAATCATATTTTAGCTCTGTATTGTTTGTTGCTGTATTTTAAGGCTCTGTAACTGTAGCGATGCGTAAAAAAGTAAAGATCCACTTAGTTTTTTTTCCTCTTAAGCCCTTCTGCCTGCATTCAGCTTTCAGCTTTTATAATCTAGCCCAGAGCCATTCTTCAACTTTAAGTTACAGCACCCTCTGCTGAACTGTTAGCAACATTACATTGTGTCCGTTTTTCATTAGTGGGTGCCTTTCTTTCAGAAGTAAAATATAATTTTCAAAATAATGTTTTGAAAATGCACTACAGAGATGAACTCTCTGCAAATTCAATTGCTCTCACACCATTTGAAACTTATTACAATTATACATTTACAGCCACATTACTGCAAAGAAACAAGTAGTCATGATTTGAAGATACAATCAGACTTTAGTGTAAAGGACTTTCCGTTTTTGAGTATATTTGGCAAAATGCATGAAAAAAATAGCAAAAAGTTCTACTTTAAAAATGAGTAATAGATACTTTAAAATAAGAAATGTGCATTTAAAATTTTTCTCTGCAGCGTGTGTTAGCTGTTAAAATGAATGTTAGGGGAGCAACTTTTATAGATTCTTAGGTTAATTGTTATTTATACGACCCAAATTTCTTCCAGCTACAAAACCCTTTAAGTGTGGTAAACTTATTTCCTGTATCCCCTGACTAGATTATACGCTGTAGGAAGACTGAGAATTTTGTTGGTTTTCTTTACTGCTGCATCGCCTATATGAAGATCTCTCTATGGCACATAGTAGACACTCAATAAATATTTAATAGTTGAATGAACAATGTGGGAAGAAATGTCTACTCACACCTGCTTTGCACTTTGAAAAGCACAAAAGAGTTTATTATGGAACCACTTGAGATTAGTCCTTTTATTTCCATCTTACTTAGAGCCCTTTCTTCTTAGAACTTTGATCACCATTGTTACAATATGGTACCTAACTCTTCAGTGTTTGGATCTCTTCTTGTAAAACTTTATACATCTAAGATGATTGGGGGAAGGTAGTTTATATAAGAGGATTTATGTAACTGAACTTCTCTTTAAATAATCCTATGTAAACTTTTAATTAATGTAGTAGCAATTCCCTGTCTCCTCATGCGAAGAACGTAGATAATAATTAGCCTTTTTTGGAGTTATGTTTTCTTTCTGTTTTAATATTTATGATTGCCTTGTGTTGTAATGAAATTCTAGCTTGGATGTTAGCTCTTCCTCCACCCACTAGTCTCTTCTGTCATTGTGCCTGGCTCAGACATTCCTGACCTCTCCCCAGCTACCCTATAGGCTTTCCTGCTATGAACCTGCTCTTCTGCTGGAAAGCAATTAAGCAAATATGGCAAGAGCCAGATATTAAATAAAATTGAGTATGTCTCCGAATAAGGACCAAAAATCAGGGTTTCAGTGCACAGCCTCTGTGTGGAGCTGAGAATTCCGTCTTCATATGAATGAGGTGTTATCTCCACGTATCACCTAACAAATAGAACACATTTTGCTCCTGGCACATGATATCCTCAAATGAAAGCTGGGAAAGTTTGGAGTCTTTATGAAATGTTTCCATGAATATATTCTCAAAGTACGTAAGAAACAACATCAATTATGCTCAGTGCCCATTACATACATTGCATCTTGCCAGTGCTTATTTGAAATGTCTCCTACACAAATAGGAAGAAATGTGGGTATCAGGGGAATTTGGTTTATTCTTCTTTCACCCCTTCTTTTACACATTTGGCCCCAAAATAAGCAGAAGGAAGGTATTCTAGAGGGAATTTTTTGAACCAATGCCAGTGTAATCTTACCTTGTGATTCTCTCAGGTTAAGGATGGATCATACGCTACGCACCTAGTATGCAATTCCCTTTTTCCTTAGCGACCTTTGTGGGTATGGAATAATCACTGCTTCCACTCACCTTTGCAGCCCTCTTCATGCCAGCTTTCTAAGCCCTTCTCCGTGATGCTAGCAGCATCAGAGAGGGCATCACAAGTGGAGAGACTGCAGGAAGGTAAATTATCTGCTGTAACTTCATTCATGGCCATGAAACTAGGCAACAACGGCAGGTATTCCATCGGTCTAGCATCACTTTGACCACTTTTGCTATACTGCACTGCTGATCGAATACAGTATTATAGGTTGGTTTTGTTTAGATCACACAGAGGCAGTTTGCAAGGGAAAATATATCACAGGGAAACCTGAGGAGTGGTACAATCTGAGGAAGTTAAGGAGGGCTTTTTAAAGGGCATTAGAAGTTTGTACGTTAAAAAAAATTAATGTACAAAAAAGTTGCAAGCACACTTTAAGGAATGCCTATATACGTTCACCCAGAGATTCCATCCACGTTTCACACCAAATGTCCCAACAACATCCTTTGGACCCACATATTACACTTACTTGTCAGATTTCTTTAGTTTCCTCAACTCAGAACAACAGTCATTCCTGATCTTTATGGACTTTAATATCTGAAGATTACAGGCTGGTTATTCTGTAGAATATCCTCAAGTTTGTTTTCTCTGATGTTTCCTCATGATTCGATTCAGGTTATGCATTTTGTTGGGACTATCACAGAAGTGATGTTCTCTCTATCACATGACCCAGGATCTTCTTTCCTGTTACTGGTGACGTTAAATTTGGTCATTGGAGTAAGCTAGTATTTGCTAAGCTTCTTCACTATAAACTCTTTGTTCCATTTGTAATGTATAATATTTTATTGAGACACAGTTTGAAACAGGGTAAATATCACATTTCTTATCCAACTCTTACTCACTGAGTGTTAGCGTTTTTTGACTTTTTTTTTTTTTTTGCCTGAGTTAATTACTTTTACCATGATAATCACCAGATGGTGATATCCCAATTCCATCATTCCACTAATATTTATTAGTTGGCATTCAACTTTAAAGAAATTTCTTTTATCCCCTTTGTATGACATCCATGTGGATTGATGGATTCCTGTTTCATCTGATGTGATATAATCTGCTAACGCTGTTTATTCTGATGCCCAAACTGTCTTAGGGTTTTCCAGGGAGAGCCCCTTCGAGCTGACTGTGTGAGCTACTACTCCATTCTTTGAGCACTTACTATCTGGTGAAACAGATGTTCTGGGCTTATATTTTACCTTTGTTATCCCTACCCTGGAATCAGCTATTTCTCCAAGGTCCCCTAGTTTCTTTCAGAGAGTGGTATTTAGAAAGAAAGATCGGGGTACTGGATGTGCTCATTGCTACTAGGCCCTGTCAGTGGACACAGGTAGAAAATATATGTATGTCGGTGTGTTCATACATACATACACACACATTACACACATACACACACATATCCCTTTTTATTTCTGTATCTAAAAATATTCAAAACCATGAACTCGCCTGAACACTACTAATTATAATCCAACACTATAGGGTTCATTCTAGCTTAATTCTTTTCACATTTGTAACTCGCTTCTCTGACTTAGCTCTCAGTATCCTCAACATATTTATTTGCTCAATCCTCTTGTGCATAACCAATCCCTCAGTCTTATTAGGCTGTTGCCCTTCTCAGTGACCTTCCTTCCTAAGTTCTGGCTCTGGTTGGGCAGCTTTCGTCATTCAAGCCTGCCTAATGAGTTTAATCTGATGAGGAAGGAAGGAAGGAGGAAAGAAGGAAGGAAGGAAGGACGGAAGGAAGGAAGGAAGGAGAAAGGAAGGGAGAAGGAAGGAAGGAGAAAGGAAGGAAGAAGGAAGGAGAAAGAAAGGAAGGAAGGAGCAAGGAGAAAGGAAGGAAGGAAGAAGAGAGGAAGGAAGCAAGGAAGGAAGGAAGAAGTAAGGAAGAATGAAGAAGGAAGGAAGAAGGAAGAGGAGAGGAAGGAAGGAAAGAAGGAAGGAAGGACGGAAAGAAGGAAAGGAGGGAGGTGGGGCTTTATATATAAAAAATAAGTGTAAAATATCAATCAAGTTCCATGATTATTGATTCTTGGAACTACAAAGTATTATTTTAAATTTTAGATAAATCAGTCTTTAGGACATAATTTAAATAAATTCTGCAAATCTAGAAACAGTCTTAATATAGTCTTTTTAAGCATTTCAAAATGCTGTGGTATGTTGTTTTTAAGGCAGTTTGAATTTAACACAACTATTTTGAAGTGAGAAGTATTTACATATTTTAGTGATGATGGCTATTTTCCGATAAGTAAGAGCCATATTTCTATGGTTGAGAATTGTTTGCATTTATTTTGGAGGATGGAATGGGGTTAGTAGATAGGCACCGCAAGAGATGGAATGTGCTTTACCTGGAATTCCATCTCCTAAATGACTTGGAAAACCTGATGAAATTTCCAATTAGCTTAATGTGATGTAAGTGAGCCAAAACTTAAAATGATTGTTTCACTAAAGACTACTAGGACACCCAAATTCAAAATGTATTGCACAATAAAATTATCCTCCCAGAGATCTTTTGTGGGGCAAGATGGCTGAATAGGAACAGCTCTGGTCTGTAGCTCCCAGCGAGACCAATGCAGATGGTGGGTGATTTCTGAATTACCAACTGAGGTACCCGGCTCATCTCACTGGGACTGGTTAGACAGGGGCTGCAGCACAGGGAGTGCTAGCAGAAGCAGGGTGGGGTGTCACCTCACCCGGGAAGTGCAAGGGGTGGGAGAACCTGGCTGAAATTCACAAAGGTTTGCAAGTCACCTGTTAGTGAAACAGAGTTTGCAGGGGTTTAAGTGTATTTGCAGGAGGGGAGCACAGATGTCTATACGTGTTAGAGTAGGGTGCGGATAGTGGTTATAGAAACATTAAAAGCAACCACAAAAGTTGAGCAAATCATATCCACAAGATGTTTCAGAGTGGATTGAAAGAAATGTGTACTATGTGGGAAAAAAGTGATTGCTAGGGGAGAGAAGGAATTCAATCCCCAAACATAAGTCCTTCTGTTGCATGTCAAGTTATTGTCACATTGCGTCATTCTGACACGGACTCTCCTCCCTCCCTCTCTCATTTACATGCACCCTTGTGAGGGTGCTGGGCTCTCAGGGATAATCTGCCTGTCTCAATATCCCTAACACCTCTCCAAGGTCTCTTCTGTCATGTAAAGTAACATATTCACAAGTCCCAGGGATTAGGATTGGACACCTTTAGGGGAGTTTATTCTGCCTACCACAGCCACTCACCTCAGTGAACACATTTCTGCAGGCCCCTCAGTCAGTGCTTGACCCTCACTTCTGAAAGTAAGTCAATTGAAAGCAACTCTGCCCAATGAGCAGCTCTGAGTGCCAACCAATCCACACCAGCTCACTGATGTCTGTGACCTTAGCCAGTCTCTGAACCCCACACTTTCCACAAATTCTAAGTCCAGTCTGCTCAGAAAGACTGAATGATCAGCAGAGCTCTCTCCATTTAAGAAGCAATAAATTCAGACTTCTGTTTATTAAGACACAGGTTATGAGGTGGTCTCCTCATCTGACAAGTGCCTTAATGTTACATGTATAGAATTACATAGAAAGAAAACAGAAAGAAGAAGAGAATGCAAGGAAGGGGGAAACTATAAAGAAAGACCATGCAAGTGCCACTGCAAAGGGATCTGAATCAGAGAGAAGAGGAGAAACTCTGGGGGAGAAGAACCTGAGGATCCAGTGCCTGTGAGGCTCCCTCAGAGCTAGGAGCTGCTGACATCTGAATGTGGGGAGCAGGCTGAGGAGGAGCCAGAACTGAAGGTTTACAGCCTTCCAAAATGTACATGTTGAAGCCCTAACCTCAGTGGGACTTATATAGTGAAAAGGCCTTTAAGGAAGTGATTAAGAGAAGTGAGGTCATAAACATGGGGCCCTGATCTGGTAGGATTAGTGTTCTTCTAAGAAGAAACTCAGGGAGCTTGTTCACCCCACTCCTCCTCCCACAAATCACATACAGCAAGTGAAGGCCGTGTGGGGGCACAGAGAGTCTGTGTGCATCTCCAAGGCAGGAAGAGAGGTCTCACTGGAATCCAATCTTGATCTTGAACGTTTAGAATCCAGACCTGTGAAAGAGTACATTTCTGCTTTTTGAACCACCCTGTTGATGGTATTTTGTGATGACGGCCTGAGCTCACTAATACAGAAGGGTTCTTAGACCCTGGCCTAGGCAGCTCCTCCCTGGGCCTTTGTGGGAGCTGCCCAAGTTTTCCTCAGTGCTCAGTTTCTGTAATCTGCATCCACACCTACTCTTACCCTGGTTAAAGCTGATCTTTGGCTTCAGAAAGAGAATTGGGCACAATGGTTTCGTAGCTTAATTGTCCACAAGAAAGAATGACCTGGACCAAGGATCTTCTTTGATTTTCTTTGGGAAAAGTTTGACATCTGACCTTGGACAACTGTACTCAGATTCTGCAGGGTGACCCTGTGACCTCATCTGCCCTGCATTTCCTTTTCCTGAGAGCTTTCACTGCTCTGGACTCTCCAGAACCACAAGGCAAGGGCTTGACTGCAGGTGAAGGACCTGAACCAGCCCTGGAAGACCCAGTGGAAAAAGGAAGAATCCCCAGGATGAGGAATGGGAGGAAGGGTGAGAGGCTCTTCTTATAGGAAAAGAAGACGCTGGAGGATCAGAGAACTGTGTGTGTGTGTGTCTGTGTGTGTGTGTGTGTGTGTGTGTGTCTGTGTGTGTATGTGTGTGTGTGTGTATGTGTGTGTGTGTGTGTGTCTGTGTGTGTGTGTGTGTCTGTGTGTGTGTGTCTCTGTGTGTGTATCCAGGATGGGGTTAGTGGAGTTCCAGAGAGACAGGGTTGCCCTTCTGGGGCTGAGAATATGGATTCCTTGGTATTCAGTCTCTGGTCCTCTCCCTTTCCTGGTCCTCCTCATCCTGCCTCCCCACTCCTCCCCTCCTCCTTATTCTGTCCTCATTCTGTCCTTCAGCCTTTTTGTCACCACTCTCCCTCCTCTTTCTGCTCCCCCTCCCCCATGCCCTGTCACCTCCTCTTCCTTTCACACACACAGGATACAGGTCAACACTGGAAAGTGTTGCCGCAGTCTGAGAAGCTGAAGGAATGCTTTATGCTAGCAGGAGAAGCACAATTGCATTTCTGTGTTGTCAGTACCTGTTTTTGAGGAGACCATGCAAGATGGCTCCAGCTGTAGGGTGGAGCCTCCAAAGACAAACCCTGAGGCCAGGGCAGCACAGGAGTTAGGCCAAGCTTGGACATGGTGTGACCAATAGTAAGGAAGCACCAGTACATTGGCCCCTGGCTAATAACTGGACCCCAGTCTCCCAGGAACTCGAATATTCCAGGTACCCTGCTCTTCTGCAAGGGACCTCCAAGGGGAAGGACCATGCTGCTTTCTTGTGTCCACTTGGGGGTTGGGGGGCAAGTGGACAAGGATCCCCATGGTCCTAGGAGCTGGGGGCAGCAGGGAGGTCAGGACAGGGCAGGTTCTAAGCAAACTACCCAGCTTCTCCATTTAGACCTACCTGAATGTTCAGAGTGGAAGGTTAATGCAGCCCTAGGCTCACCTACTCTGTCATGGCCTTTTCCTGCGGTCTTTGCTTCCTATGAGGGTTCTGCCACTGAAGTCAGCCTATTGGGAAGTAAAAGCAACACTTAAAATGACCAAAGAGACCAGCATTAGTATTGGTGCAATCCTATGGTCCTCAGTGGATTACCTAGGATGCAGCCAGCACCTGGGTCACCTGGCTAGGGCCTGTCCAAAGAAAAGCTACCCATATGCCCATTGAGACCCAGGTGAGAGTTCCAGGGACCTAGTCGCTCACCAAGAGATTGACCCTTACATCCTCATGAGTGTCAGGAGCCTCAGTGCTGAGAGTTCTTGGTCTACACCAGGGACACTGCTCACTCTCGGGGTCCAGGGCTTTCAGTGGGGTCTCCGTGTCTCCAACATTGAATCCTCCTTGTTTGATGCACCAAAGGGCCCCTCCCACAAAGTGGGCAGACATTGAGAGTTACCAGATGCAAAAGGTGAATTATATGTTATGTGATTCATTATAAAAAGAGAGCTAAAACCAAAAACAACATGATTCTCTCAACAGATGCAGAAAAGACTTTTGATAAAATTCAACATCACTTCATGTGAAAACTCCCAAAAAACTAGGCACTAAAGGAACATATCTCAAAATAATAAAAGCTATCTGTGATCAACCCACAGTCAACATCATGTTGAATGGGCAAAAGCTGGAAGCATTCAGCCTAAAAACTGGTAAAAGAACAAAGCAATAATTTACTCTTCAACAACGCTTTTTAAAAATTGCTCTTCAAAGACATTGGTAAGAGAATGAAAGGACAAGCCACACTTAGGGAGAAAATACTTGGAAATCACATATCTGATAAAGGACCTCTGTGTACAACACTAAGGGAACCCTCAAAGTTTATTAATAAAGAGCTAACAATCAAATTTTCAAATGCCATCCAAATTTTCAGAAGCCATCCAAACCCATTAACAGATGAATGAATAAAATAAATCGTGATATATCTATCACATGGAATATTACATTACTCAGCAGTATAGCAGAGTGATCTATTAATACACATGAAAACATGGCTACAAATCAAAATAATTATTCTGAGTGAAAAAGATATACAAAAATACCAAAATATATAATGTATAAACCAAAAATGTATACATAGTGTATGATTCTATTTATAGAAAACCTGAGAAAATGTAAATTAATCTATTATGACAGAAAGCCAAGCAGTGTTTGTCTGAGGTTGGGGGAGAAACATGAGGGAGGAATTACTAGGACACACAAGAACACTTTTGAAGTGGTAGCTATATCCACTACCTTTTTTTTTTTTTTTTTTTTTTTTTTGAGACAGGGTCTGGTCCTGTCACCCAGACTGGAGTGCAGAGGCACAATCTCGGCTAACTGCAACCTCTGTCTCCTGGGCTCAAACCATCCTCGTAACTCAGCCTCCCAAGTAGCTGAGACTACAGGCACTTGCTGCCACGCCTGGCTAATTTTTTGGGTTTTTAGAGATGGAGTTTCACCATGTTTCCTATGTTGGTCTTGAACTCCTGAGCTCAAGCAATCTGCCTGCCTTGACCTGTCAAAGTTCTGAGATTACAGGCACAAGCCACTGTGCCTAGCCTATACTCACTATCTTGATTACAGACAGAGACATATGTTCAAACTTTTAAATGTATATAGTTTAATTATGTTCACTTTTGCATGTAAGTTATATCTCAATATAGTTGTTAAAACAATTTAAAATATTGGAAAACTGTCATAGCTTGATTTAATAAATCTTTTTTATATTTGCAGAAAACCCAATGTAATTCTCCACATTATCAGGACAAAAGCAAAAGACTGTATGATTACCTTGATATACACAGAAAAAAAGCATTTGGTAAAACTGAAAACTTTATTTCATGATTATAAAAAATAAACCCCACAAAACTCTCAGCTTGAGAAGAACAGAAGGTAACACTTCCAACCCCACTAAGGGCAGATGTGGGAAACCCACAGGTAACATTATATTGAATGGTATAAGATCAAATGCTTTTCTATTAAATCACACAAAAATGTAGAATATCTACTTTTACTTTTTCAATCCAGCATTAGATTAGCTATCTTAACCAATGCAATGAAGTAAGAAAAAGGAAATGAAGCATTGAAAAGATTGAAAAGGAAGAATAGAATTTGTCTTTATTAACAGATAATGATTATGTATGTACACATTCCTAGAAATCTATAAAAATCTATAAAATTTATAAGTGAGTTTCCAATTTTGCAGAATATAAGTTCAATATAAATAGTCTGCTGTATTTTTGTATATTACCAATGAGCATTTGGAAAGTGAAACTTATACAATTTCATTTAAACTAACATCTAAATACATGATGTGCTTAGTAATAAATTCAACAAAATTGATGTAAGGCCAGTATGCTGAAAACTACAAAACATTGCTTTAAGAAATTATAAAAGAACTAAATTAGTGGGGAGATAAATGTTGTCACATTTAAGAAGAGTTGTTGTAGTTAAAAAGTGAATTCTTCCCAAATTGATCTCCAGATCCAATGCAATTCTGGTAAAAACTCCAACAGGCATTTTGGTAGAAATTTACAATCTGATGCTACCATTTATATGGAAATGTCAATGGTCAAGAATAATAAAAAACCAACATTATAAAAGAACAATGGTGAATGAACTCACTACCTATTTCCAGATTTACTGTACAGCTATGGAAATCAAAATCATGTGTATTGTTGAAAAAAACAGAACATATATCAATGGAAGAGAAGAGAGAAGTCAGACATAGATCCTTACCTATATGCTTGACTAATGATTCTTAGACATGAATATAGTTATATGTGTATATATAAGCACCTTTTTGATGATTATCTATCTTTATCTCCAAAATAGGGAACATTAAGAGAACTTAAAAAGAAGCCACAATATAGGAGATACTATATTTATCTCCAAAAAGGATTTTTTAAATAGTATATATATAATGCAGTCTGATATGATAAACAACACAATGAAACAAATTGGCAAAATACTTGAATAGCTACTTCAGAAGAGAAGGTACATGAATGGTCAATTAGAACAAGAAAAGATGCTCACCTCTTTAGTCATCAGGGACATCAATCAATACAACGATGAGATACTATTACATATCCATGAGAATGCTAAAATTCAAAAGACTGAAAATACCATATGTTGATGAGGATATAAAGCACTTGGAAGTCTTATACTTGTGTGAATGAAAAATGGTACAACTCCTTTGAAAATTTCGCTAACAGTTTCTTCTAAGTTTAAACAAATACAAATCAGATGGACAATCGTTCCATTCCTAGGAATTTACATACTATGTCTGCACAATGATTTGTATGTGGATGCTTATACTTTATTCGTAATAGCCCAAACCTGGAATGACACAAATGTCCAGTAACAAGTGGATGTATAATCAAACATGGTGTAACCACACAAAGGAATACTACTCAGCAATTATGAGGTATTAACTGTTGATGAAAATACTCATATGGATGGATTTTAAAATTAATGTGATGCATGAAAGAAGGCAGACACAAAAGAACACAAGTATAATTTCATTTGCAGAAAATGGTTAAACAGGCAAACTGACCTAAAGTGACACTGGCTCCTTGGGGATGAGGTTTGAAAGAGTGATGAACTGTAAAGGGTTACAAGAAACTTTGAGCTTATGGAAATTCTCATACTTGATTATAGCAGTTGTTCCATTTGTGTATATATTGGTAAACATGCATTTAATTACGTTTAAAGTGTTGCAGTCTATTGTACTTAATCTATACCTTTATAACATTGATGTGACCATCTTAATTTCTCCATACTAGCAATTAGCAGCTAGAAAATGAAATTCAATAAAACATAATAAAGATTAATATCCAAAATCATTACATGCTTAAGAATACATATAATGAAGCACATACAAAGTGCCTGAAAGCTATTGGTGAGAGAAATTAAAGAAGACTATATATAGAAACATATATCATGTTCATGGATTGGATGACTCAATTTTGTGAGGATATCACATCAACATAATTCTGATTAAGAATTCTAGTAGGAGTTTTTAGAGAAATGTAGATGCCAATTTAAAAATGTATTTGAAATGAAATAATCTAGGATAGGCAATTTGGTCTTGAAAAAGTCAGAGGACTTACTCTGCTAGAATTCAAAACTCATTTTAGAGCCACAATAATTTAAAAGCTATGGTACAGGTGTAAGTATACATAAATATATCAAAGTAAAAGAGTACAGATTCAAACAATATGCCAATTATCTACAGTTATTTAAATTTTTGAAAAACAAAGACATCAATGCCCTTCATTGGGGAAATGAGAGATTTTTCCATAGAAAGTTTCTGAGTGAGATAATATTTGTTGTTTTTAAAACTTAATGGTAACAATCACTTTCTACCATACATTGAAATTAACTTAAGATGTGAAAGTTAGATTAGAAACCTTGTAAAGGAAAAAATACAAAATATTTTCATGAACTTGAAAAAGGAAAATATTTCTTAGACCAGGTACTGTAACACTGACCACAATAAGAAACCAATTACATTGTACTTCACCTTTAAAAAGCTTCTTCTGATTATAGGTTAGTGTTTAACAAGGCAAAAGCTATCTGGAGACCAAGAATAATTATTTGCAACATATATTCATGTTATAATTATATAATACATATATATATATATGTCTATATTGGGTCCAATCCGCATGGTCCCCTCTGTCTGGTATGGACTGAGGAAGTCCACTCTAGCCTTAAAACAGCACGGGCTGCCAAGCATTCTCAGAGAGGCTCTCAACTTCAACACTTCACACATTCATATGTGAAAAAATGGACTCATTCAAAATATATAAATAACTCCAACAGATCGCAAAGAAAATGACAAACAACTCAGTATATCAATGAGTGGCAAAATCTGAAAAGGTGCTTTATAAAAGAAGATATCTAAATGACCAATAGGCATGTGAAAAACAAAACAGATGATATCACTACACACCTGGTAGAAAGGCTAAAACTTAAAAGAGAGAAAATAATAAGTGTGTGGGAATGTAGAGCAACTGGAAACAGCCTACATTTTTCATAGAAATGTAAAATAATACAAACTTTATGCAAAACTCTGTGTCCATTTTCAGCCTTTCACCAAGCAATTCCATCCCTAGCTATAGATACCCAGGAAAAATGAGTATGTATCTTCACAGAAAGAAGTTTACAAGAATATTTTCAGTTACTTATATATAAAAGACAACAAGTAAACCTGTCTACCATCACAAAAGTGGATATCAAACTGTGTGATAATTATACAATAAATAGGATATTTCTAGGCCAAAACAAAATGAAATGAAAGAAAAACACAAACAAATTAGTAGCATATATATCCAACTGATTAAGAGAGGTCAAAACAAGAGAAGATACTGAATGATTTCATTGTTATGAAGCACAAAATTAAGCAAAATTAATCTGTTGTGGCTGCTATAGTTTCGATATTTGTCCCCTCCCAATCTCACGTTTAAATTTGATCCCCAATGTTGGAGGTGGGGCTTAATGGGAGGTGTTTGGGTCATGGGAGTGGATCCCCATGAATAGATTAACCCCCTCCCTGGGAGAAGGTAGTGAGTGAATTCTCTCTCTATTAGTTCCTGCAAGAGCTGGTTATTAAAAAGAGCCTTGCGCTTTTCCTCTCTCTTTTGCTTCCTCTCTCACCATATGATCTTTGCACACACTGGTTCCCTTTCATCTTCTGCCCCGTGGGGGAAGCAGCTTCAGGCCCTCATGAAGAGCAGTTGTTGGTGCCATTCTTCTTGTGCAGCCTACAGAACTATGAGCGAAATACATCTCTTTTCTTTATAAATGACCCAGCCTCTGGTATTCCTTTATCGCATTGCAAAGGGACAAAAGGACTAAGATAGTGACAAAATTTAGAATATTTTCTTCATGTTGGGGATGAGTGTTGACTGGCATGGAGCACGTCAGAACCTTTTGGCATAGAATAAAATGTTCCCTCTCTTGATTTGGGTGTTATTATATAAGATATAATTATATTAAAAGTCATTAATTTGTACCCTTAGGTTTTTTTGTAGTTTCCTCCATGCAAATTATATCTTTGTGAATAGCTGGTAGCATGAAACAAAGTGACAGATAACAAACACTCAAAAAAGTAAAAATTGACAGAAGATAGGTAACAAATATTCAGCAGATAAATAACAGGGATCCCTTGAGAAAAAAAAATACAAAAACAATGGAATAGAACGAACACAAAAAAGTTTTATTTAACAAAAAAGGAGTTCGACATTTAAAAATTTGAAATAATATTAAAGTGACACACCGTTTCCCTGGAAAAATAATGCAGAACCACAAACTCTGAGATTTATTCTAGCAAAAGTACTGTCATTCAGTTCCATCTAATGGTATAAGGTTAGCTTTGAAGGCCAAAAGAAACTGGTTTCTAATTCTTATTCTTCTCCTCACAAGATTTGCGACCGAGGGTTATTTTGTAATCTTTCTGAGTCTCTTTTCCCATCAGGAGCAGGACAATACCTAAGTAATAGATAGTATATAGAAGTAAATATGATCTCATGGCAGTGGACATCAATCGTAATTAAGTATTAAGAATATATTTACATTGAGCTCTCCTTTATCTACTTTAAAATTGCAGACAAACAACAATTGACAAAGAATAGATAAAATGTTCTAACATAAATATTCTCCCATTCTTTCTAGGAAGAAGTCACACATACAGTTAAAATAATTAAGAGAGGACCCACTTCACATCAAACAACCTTCCCCAAACCGTGAAACAGGCCTGCTTTCTAACACCAGAGATGAACTCAGTCTATTCCAGACAGAGGGGCTTGTAGGGGCTGGACCCCCTGCAGTCCTGTCTGCCTGGAATAGACTAAGAAAGTCTGCTCCAGCCTTAGAACAGCATGGGCTGCCAAGTGTTCCCACAGAGGCTCTGGACTTCAGCTGTAGATGTCCGAAGAATACGTGCATGTGGGTTGGGTTAAAGCCAGTTGAATCACATGATCAGGGCTCTCATCAGCATCAAAGTCAGTGGAAGGATGCCAGTCCCCAGAGCTCTGTTCCAAGCCACGGGATGCTCCATGGAGGGGCAGTGGACATACGTACACCAATCAAGAGAAATATCGGTAACAGACAAGAGGCATAAATAAATAATGCACATCCTCCACTAAAACCCAGGAAAAGTCTCATTCCAAAAGCGATGTCTTGAAGAAAACACAGGTACAAATCTTTGTGATTCTGGATTAGACATTTCTTTAGTAGGCACAAGCAACCCCAAAATAGAAAGATAAATGTTCTTCATTGAAATAAAAAATCGTTCATGTTTCCAAGGACTCTGTCAAGGAAGTGAAAAGATAATCCATGTAATGAGAGAACTATTTGCAAATCATATGCCTAACAAGTGTCTAGTATCTACAGTATATAAAGAATTCATATAAGTGAGTAAAAAAGACAATTTAAAAATGGGAAAAAAGTTTGAATAGACATTTCTGTAAAGCATACATACAACAAGCACATGCAGAGATGTTCAATGCTTTTCCTCATTAGGAAAATGTAAACTTAAATCAAAATGAGATACCACTTCAGACCCACAAGGGTGACGTTAACAAAAACACAACATATGTTTGGAAAGTTATGGGGAAAATGGAATTCTCATATATTACTAGTGGGAATGTAAAATGCTGTAGCCACTGAGATTGGAACAGTCTGTCAGTTCCTCAAAAACTTAAACATAAAGACATATATGATGCAGCAATTGCACTCCTAGGTATGTAACCAAGAAAATTAAAATCAGATGCTCACTCAAAAACATGTATAAAAATGTTCATAGCTGCATTATTCATAATAGTGAAAAAGTGGAAATGTTCCAAACTGCCATCAGTTGATGAACAGGTAAACAAAATGTGGTATAACTATAAAATGGAGTATCATTTGGCCACAAAAAGGATTGAAGTACTGATGCATGCTATAGCAAGGATGACCCTTGAGAACATTGTGCTAAGTAAGAGATGCAGATGCAAAAGGCGATGTTGCATTATTCCATATACAGGAAATGCCCAGAACAAGTGTATCTATATAGACAGAAGGTAGATTAGTGTTTGTCAAGGATGGCAAAAACGGGGGAATTAGAGAGTGGCTGCCAGTAAGTACAGGCTTGCTTTCCAGCATTACGAAAGTATTCTGAAATTAGGTAGTGGTGATGGCTGCAAAACCTTTGGAATATAGTAAAAGATGCTGAATGGTATGCATAAAAGTGGAGAATTTTGTGATATATGAATTATACTTTAGAAGTAATAATAACAAAAGTAATACAGAGAGGTATCTTTCCACATCTCCATGCCCTATATTTTTATTTAAATATATTTATTTAAAAAAAAAAAAAAAAAAAAAGCTTTTTAGGGCCAGGTTCAGTGGCTTACTCCTATAATCCCAGCACTTTTGGAGACCTAGGTGGGAAGATTATTTGAGGCCAAAAGTTCGAGAGCAGCCTGAGCAACATAGCAAGACCTCATCTCTACAAAAAATAAAAACATTAGCCAGAATGGTGATGTGTGCCTAGAGTTCCAGCTACTTGGGAAGTTCGGACAGGAGGATGGCTTGAGCCCAAGAGTCTGAGGTAGCAGTGAGCAGTACAGACCATTGCACTTCAGCCTGAGTAACAGAATGAGACCCTGTCTCAAAAAGAGGCATGTCACATAGTAAGTGGCCAGATAAGTTGCTTACAGCATGTTGAGAGGAAATGTATTAGATGAAACAAATTAAATTCAACATTTTTTTTGAGGCAGGGGGCAGAAATGAGGTACAGGAAAGAGAAACACCTACTTGGAAAGAACCCACACAACGGAATTGGAAAACATAGAATGGGGCTTGTGGGAGGGGGACTCTACCTGAGATCTGGCTTCAGTCCTTACAGCAAAGGGAACTTGGGCGAGTTGCAGACTCTCTGTGCCTTGGTTTCTTCATCAGCAAAATAGAATCATCCCATCAACTATAAGGTCCGTGGTATCAGAGGGTCCCCCAAACGGACTGCACATCTGAGTCATGTTAACAAATAAATTCCAGGCCCCACCTGAGCACACTGAATCAGAATTCCTGCAAGGAGGACACTGGACTTGTATTTGCACCGACCTTCCCAAGTGTTTCTTACTCTGACCACCTTGGGGGTGGGAACCATTGAACTGCATCACATCATTCCAAAGCCAAAACACGAAGGCAGAACAAATATATATTCAATGCAGTCTCTTAAAGCGGAGAAAATTCTTGGGGGAACCTAGAGTTGAAGGAGACCTGCTTTGCTGGGCTCCATCTTAACTTTATCCTGAGTATGGCAGAGACACGCGCCCTTCAGGACACACGCCTGAGGCAGTGACAGTCGAACTTTGGAACAGTGGAAGTCCTAGTTTCAAATTCAAGCTTGCTTTGAGTAGAAATTAAGTTTACGTCTTTTTGTACAGCAACAAGGCCAGTCTTCTGCAAGCCGCTCACCTTACAAGGAAATAAACAAAAATCATACTACCAAGAACTCAAACTTCAGCAGACATGGATAAGTAAGGAAGTCTTATAAACCTGTTCTAGCCACCGAAAAAGAAACCAGAAATTTAGCAATTCTTTCACATTCAGGACAGTTGTGTTCACTAGATCAGAGGCACTGAGACATGAAGACAAGACCCCCTAAAAAGGTAAAACATTCCTTCCTGCCCTAGGACATCCCTGCCAACTTCAGTGAGGCGGGAACCCAGCTACCCACTCTACAGAAGGGGTTGCTTTTGTGTCTGGAAGGTGTCTGACATCCTGGGACCTGGACCCATCTCAGGGAGCTTTGGGAAGAGCCCGAATCACTGATGGAATTGTACAGTGGATGGAAATGGTTCAGCAGGATGACGGTAAGTGCAGAAGCACGGCCAGGTCATACTGAGAGACAATGAGTGGCACTAATAGGGACCAAGATTAAGAACAAAAGTTTGTGCTTCGACTTCAGAAACTCAAACCAATAACTAATTTGCTCTTATAAGTAGTAAGAAGCATTTTTCTATTTACATGAGAATTTAATCTCAAAAGAGAGATCAGAAAAAATATTAAGTCCAGGACATAAAACCTAAACCATAGCTTATATTTCTTCATTCTAAATAGAGCTAACAGTAAAATCTTCTCCATAAAATATATATTGTGGTTATGAAAAGGGAAAGTCTTAAAGAGAATCATTGGTATTCAATAGAAGAGTGAAATAAATACAGCCAAGGGAAGACCCAGGTGTCATACTTCTCTTGTATATTCCAAAGTTCCAGTGAAATTCCAGGTAATAGAGGTTATTTCCCGCACTGTTAAAGCGAGGTTGCAGACACTTCTGAATTTTGTCCCAGTGCTGAAGGAGGGCACACCTCTGTCCTGGAAAATGACACAGGGATGAATGCTCTTCCTGAGCATTCCTGACTCATTCTGGTCATTCTTCCAGCATCACAGAAACCAAAAAATAGGAATACGGCCAAATACATGATTTGCTATCCCTCTTCTTCAGGTTTCTTACCTGTTTCTTATGGATAATAACATTGCCTTAAGGATTATGATGAAAATATGATAACCAAGCATGTGTACAGTTTTGAACAAAATGCTTAGTATGAATTGGTCAATAAATAATTTTGTGACTATTTACTGAATTACATGGATTCTATAAATAATTACTGAATAATTATTGTGATTCCTTTTATTGGCAGTGCTCAAAACTCATCCCTGTGTGACCCCAAGTAAACCACGTAACTTTGTGAATCTGCAGTTTCATCATTTTTAAAATGAAGAAAATAGATTTTCATTCTGACACAGAATGTCAGGTCTCTGAGACATCAGAGAGTAGATAAATTTACAGCCTTTAATACATCTCAAAGCACTGTCATTACACAGTGTAGTTAGAGGACAGTGCGGGCTACTGAGAGGAGCGCTTTACAATGGGATTGATCCAGTCCTCCTCCCTTCGCTTCCACATGAATGTTGGGTAGCCCGTGGTCACACTCATCACGCCCTCAACTCAGGCAAGTCCAACAGCCACACTTAGGAGACCTGGGCTACAGGACAAACTCCCAAGTCCTAGCCTCACAAAACCTAGTTGAGGATGGAAGCTGAGAAAGTGAGGAGGTGGTTTAGGGGAGCACACTCCCCTACTCAACCCTCTCATCTCAAACTCACCTTCTACTGCACAGGAACACTGAGGATCACCAACCACACCTGATCGTGAGCTTGATCTTGCCAGGTGGAACGCAACCAGACATCAACACTGTTAGAGCAACTATAGATAAAGATAGATATAGATATAGATATAGATATAGATATAAATATAGATATAGATATAGATATAGATATAGATATATCCAACAATATTCTCTGAGAAGCGTTTCAGGCCCTATTCTTTTCAATATATGGGAAAACTAAAAACAACAAAATAGCATCAGGTTTGCAAGACTTTCCAAGATACACGGTCACACATATTTTCAGGGGATATATACAAATGATTTTGATCACTTGATATCTTGAAAAGAGCTCTTGTGGGACCAGAATGATATTCGTAAGTGACAAGTATGAAACGAGTGTTCAGTGACATTAAAAAAACAAATCAACCTACACATAGAGGAAGAGCTATGGACATAGGGATGTGAAACTGGTCTTAAGTGTAATGAAAAGCCAAGATGCTGCCCCAGTAAGAGAAAATAAATGAACATAACAATGGGATGCAGCAAGAGGAATAATGATCCAGGAGAGAAAACATTTTTTAAAATGAATTATTCATTCACTTTTCAGTAGCTACAGAAAAAAATGCAGAAGACCCAGGGGATATCACGGCAGTCTAAAAGTCTGATATCTTCACATGTGGAAAAGCCTTAAGATCTGATTCAACTTAGAGAAGGTGGACTGATTTTGTGACTACCACTAAGAAAATACAAGCTTTTGGGAAACTACCTCTACCTTGACGATTTTATACACACAAGGGATGAGCAATGAGGAATAGGCTTAGATGTATTGGGAAAGAGGTGGGCCTATAGCATTGTCACCAGGGTGCACTAACACTGAGAGTGACTGCTGAAGAAATGGTCCCCATCAGTGACAATCAGGTGAGACCAGGGCCCTAGTGTTTCAGCACAGGCTGGGCAATTGGAATGCAGGGCTCCTAAGATTCCATGACACACCCACCTTCTAATTCTGTTATTGCAACTGCAGACCGTTACCTGGCACGCTGGCTGCTACCTCCCTCACTCTTGTCAGAGTTGGAGCTATAGGTAGGGCCTTCAACTCTGAGCTCAGGCATCCTGGACCCTGTTTTTGCGATTAAGGACTCTAAAGTGTTGTGGGTGTTGATCAAGTTTCTCTCAATTGTAAGTTAACAATTCCAGTTATTGTCATCTCTCAGTCCTGATTAAACCTAATTGATTTCACTAGTTTTTATCCATCATGTGTTTGGGTTTCTTCTCCCCAGTCCCTGCCTCTACCTCTTCTGCCACAAACGTCAGCATGGTGGTATCTGCCGACCCTTTGTCCGGCGAGAGGGCAGAGATGAACATCCTAGAAATCAACAAGGAATTGCGCTCCCAGCTGGCAGAGAGCAATCAGCAGTTCCGAGACCTCAAAGAGAAATTCCTTATAACTCAAGCTACTGCCTACTCCCTGGCCAACCAGCTGAAGAAATACAGTAAGTTCTATAGATTCACCATCACGAAAGTGAGGACCGATCACCTGTCTTCTCTCTGAGAAACTGAACGGTCTCTTCATCAAAATTAATGTCATCCTTCCCATATGTCTAGGAAAATAGAAATGGGTTTTTTAACTTCATGGTGTTAAGGATGGAAAACAGAGGCACAAAGTATTTAGCAACTTTTCCACATTTGCAGTCTGGTGTGAGGTGAGAGGAGAGTTAAAATCCAACATATTGACTGCTGATGCAGGCACAGAACCACCTGTTCTTCTCAGCAAGAGGCTAAATCATGTTTATGAGAATCCTCTCTGTACCATGTAAGATGTTGCAGACAAATAACATCTAGTCTGTTGGTCTAAACATCTGGGACTAATGAACTTCCATTCACTTCAGACTTCTTTGAGGCCCAGTAGGCAAAGCTCTATTCTGGGCACCCTGGGGGAAACATAGTGACAGTACACAGCACCTGCACTAAGGAGTTTAAAGAGGAGATTGCTCCTAATAGTAACTGCGGCAGCCATAAGTGACAGCATCAAGAGGAAGGAGTACCATGGTGAGAGGGAAGTCCTGCTTCCTGGGGCACAGGCTCTTGTTCCTAAAGAGGAAGAAAGCTGGCACATAAGACATTGTGGAGGTAGCAGTGTCGTGTGCAGAGCAGGGACCCTGGGCTCCTGGGCTCCATCCAAGTTGCCTATCTTCTCGGTGCCTAAGTTTCCTCATCTGTTCATTGGGTACTATAATAATATGTACCTCAGAAATGTGCTACAATGACTTAACATGATCTATTTCTTCTAAATCTCCTAGAACAGTTCTTGGCACGGAGAAAACACTCTCTATTAGTTCTTCATTCTACTGGGTCTAACTTAATTCAAAGTTTATTAGTATTTGGGCATAATTCTACTAAAGCCTCAGGGTGTTATGCCTCATATTTTATGCAGTTATATTCAGATACGATACTTTACATATTTGACATACTTGTACTTGAAATTTCCAGTACCAGGGAAACCGTGAGTCCCATAGTGCTAAGGGTCTTTCCGACTGTGCAGGATATTATTACTTCATGCCCCAGCGCAGTGTTTTACAGGAGAGGCTACAGGGCTTGGGAAAGTGTCCCAAGATTCAGAGTCAGACCTCAGGGGCTGTGAATTCTGACTCTGCCTTGTTCCAGGTGGATCATCTTGTCCAGTTACTTGATATGCCCTTGAGTTTTTTTCTCCCCATCTCTAAGTTGGAGAGTATCAGATGCTAGAATGTTGGGAGGTTGATAAATAAAGACGTGGAAATGCCTGCCTGGAGCCTGGTACTGGGGCTGCTTTCATCCTTGGGATGGATGCTGCTGCCTGCCCTGTCAGTAGTGATCCCAGCAGCATGTCCAGCCTTGCACTGAGGCAGGTGTGTCTGTCTTTTCTCAGAGTGTGAAGAGTACAAAGACATCATAGACTCTGTGCTGAGGGATGAACTGCAGTTCGTGGAGAAGCTGGCAGAGAAGCTCAGACAAGCTGAGGAGCTCGGGTGAGTAGGCCCCATTGGGGGCAGGCAGATGGGCAGGGGTGTGAATCTCTGAAGTGCAGCAACTCAGCTGGGAGAACTAAGAGCTAAGCTGGGCCAGGACAAGGGCAGGCATTTACATGGCAGGCACATGTCACACAAACATTTATAAAGCAGAGAACAGTCATCTTAGTAAGTTATGGGTTGCAGTTGTTTCTTGAACCTTGTTTTCTCTTTTTAAAACAAGGAATTCTTGAGGTGAAATTTGCATAACCAAAGTTAATCAAAAGAAAGTGAACCACCCAGCAGCATTTAGCACACTAAAATGGTGTGTGATCACCACCCCATTTACTCTTAGTTAGAATCACCTCCTGACTGACTGCCACATGTCATTCGTTCAATCAATCTTGCCTTCTTAACCCTGTCATTTTTTTCTTCCTACATCTTTCAAATCCACCCCATTTGCAGCTGGTCACATTTCTGAGCATGGCTTTAGTTCAAGTCACTGTAAGATGCACTGTGTGAATTTCCATTTAGCAATGTCCATGGCCAAAGTGAGGAACTGAAAGGACATCCATTTGGAACTGATCTAGGAAGACACCAGCTTTTGTTTACAGAAAAGAAAGATCAATGGAACATCATCGAGGATCTTACAGGAGCACTCTCTTATGTAGAAGAAGCCTTTAAAAATATATACATATGTATAACTTAAATATATATATATTTTATTAATATTGTATTTTTCTCCTTGACAAAGACATTTCCCCAAATATGTGCTGACCTTCTGCTTGGAAAGCTCCTTGAGGACATTCTCACAGAAACCTCTGTTGCAATGTTAGAACTGATCACTCATCCCTTTCCGTTATTAAATGTTCTCTACTATCTCACCTTAGGCAATATAAAGCCCTGGTTCACTCTCAGGCACGAGAGCTGACCCAGTTACGGGAGAAGTTACAGGAAGGGAGAGATGCCTCCCGTTCACTGAATCAGCATTTCAAGGCCCTCCTCGCTCCTGATGACCTTGACAAGTTCCAGGGTCAGGACCTCCGAGAGCAGCTGGCTGAGGGGCGCCGGCTGGCAGAGCGCCTTCTCCACAAGCTCAGTCCAGGTGAGGTGGCCACAGGCCCTGATAACACACAGCTCTAGGCTTATGAAAGTCCCCAGACCTCCACACCTCCACAATGACAATTTTATGGATAGTGTATCTTTCCAGTAAACATCTGTGGGCATGACATGATCAGGACTTCCTGGGTAGGAATAGAGATGGGAAACCCATTGGGTTGGAGGTCACAGTATTGCAAATGTCTCCTCCTTTCTTGATGGAACGTGGTCTTTGGAGCAAGAGGCAGCATTCGTCCAGTTTTAAAGGACTGGAAGGAGGCTGTGACAGGAGGCAGCTTGTTAGAGTGAAAAGAGACCCGGACTAAGAGTGAAGGTTCCCAGGCTCTATCTTCAGTAATGTCTTTAGCAATTGTGCCCAACTGATTAATTTATCCTTCCTGGGTTTCTGTCGCTAAATCTGTAAAGGCAAACAAATTGTCTCTGGCATTCAAATATGGGAACACTTATGACTATATTGCACAATGAGATAAAGCCCCTCGCTGTGTGCTGTTGGAGAAGGCTCTTGAAGTGCTGGCATTTGGTGGTAGGAAGTGGTTGAGGCTGGAGCACTCCCCATGGAGACAGTGTCCCTGGATAACACAATCGAAGCCACGTAGGGGGCCCATGAAGTCCCTGATGTACGGAGTATTGTGGGACAAGGCTGTTTGTCCTGTTCTAAGAGAAAGATACAGGTTCTAAATGCGAGCTGTGACAGGACACAGAGCCTGTGCCTGGGAATCACATCTGTGGGAGGACTGGGGAGACAGCTGCTGAAGTTCAAAGAGAGACTGGACAAGCCTGCAGTGATGTGAAGAGGAAACATCTTTTCAATATTTGGCCACATCTTGATGGTCACCCCCAAGATCAGAAACGATTGCGTTACGGATCAGGAAACCATTCCAGGGCATTTTGTTAGAGATAAAACATGAGAGCTTTCAGTACAGTGCAGACCCATATATATAGATGTTCATGTCTCCATGCACATAGGGCTCACTGTGCTTGCATAGGTGAAGTGGGAAATATCTGAATGGACACTTCTGTATTTGCAGAAACTGATGAAGATGAGGATGAAGATGAGAAAGATGAGGAGGTTGAGAAAGTACAGGAATCACCTGCTCCCAGGTAACACTGAATAATTAGGAGCAGGTAATGGGTGGTAAAATATGAAAAGGGTCTCAGAAAGAACACAAGGCGGGTGAAGGTAGTCACAGATTCCAGATGCAGGATAAGAAAGCTGCAGAGTCCACTGATTCCATGCATTCACCCAACAAGGAAATAGCCCTGTTAACATGTTTGTCCATTGTCTTCATGGTACCCGTAAGCATGACCCTAGATGAACTCACAGCCCAAGGGACTTCCTGCACACACAGAGGAGACCTGTTCTCCCCTGCAGTGAAAGCCAGGAGGAGGTGCAAAGCTGCTTTCTACATGGCAGACTTTATGTTCTTTTAAGGAAAGATAAATAACAGAGAGGCAACAAGCAGAGGAATTAGGAAGTACCTAGCAAAGTTGAACACAAAGAAAAGCACCTAGACAAAAAGTTTACATTTCACGGCACAATATATAAATTAAAAAAAATCTTAGAAGCCACACCATCTCTGGAGTCTACAATGGCTCAAACACCTGCAATCCCGTGGTCACCATATGTTAACTACAACCCAGCTTAGACACACCATGTGGCAGCTGTTTTTAGTCTCTGTGTGTGCTCTCAAGACTGTACCATACAGAGAGAGCTGAGTCTCCTTCCTCAGCTCCTATCTACCCAGTGCAATGATCTCTAGTTGCTGTTTCCTCTCTGATTTTCTCTGCTCTGTTGCAGAGAGGAGAGGATTGTCTGTTCCTTCTTAAAGGGAAACTCCCCTTTGCTTTCTGAGACCACTCTCTTATGCCTCCTGTCAAAACCAGTAGGACTTCCTAGGGTCCTATGTCTTTTGGTTTAATTTTCTGTCATTTCTATCCCACCAGGCTCATCAGGGAGGTGCAGATGGCTGAAGGAAAGGAAGTCCCTCAGGACTCACTGGAGGAATGTGCTGTCACTTGTTCAAATAGTCACGACCCATCTGACTCCAACCAGCCTCACAGGAGCAACAAAATCACATCTGAGGAAGACAAAGTCGACTCTGCTCTGGTTGTAGAGAATGAACCCTCTCATGATGAAGAGAAGGAAGCTCTAAACATTCTCCCAGGTAGCCTCTCTATTCTTTGTCCCTCCTGCCTCTGTCTAGGTTGAGGAAGATCAATTCTGAGGACAGGCTGCATACATACATATTGGTTTGATTTACATACTAAGACAGAGCCGGGTGCAGTGGCTCATGGCTGTAATCCCAGCACTTTGCAAGGCCTAGGTGGGTGGGTCACTTAAGTTCAGGAGTTCAAGACCAGCTTGGGAAATGTGGTGAAACCCATCTTTACACATAATATGAAAAATTAGCCAGGCATGGTGGTGCGTGCCTGTCATTGCAACTACCCGGGTGGCTGACAGGGGAGTCACCTGAACCCAGGAGGTAGAGGCTGCAGTGAGCCATAATTGTACCACTGCACTCCAGCCTGAGTGACAGACAGAGACTCTGCATCAATTAAAAAAAGAAAGAAAGAGAGAAAGGAAGAAAGAAAGGCAGAGAGAGAGAAAGAAAGAAAGAAAAAGAGAGAAAGGAAGGAAGGAAGGAAGGAAGGAAGGAAGGAAGGAAGGAAGGAAGGAAGGAAGGAAGGAAGGAAGGAAGGAAGAGAGAGAGAGAGAGAAAGAAAAAGAAAAGAAAGAGAAAGATAGAAAGAAATGAAGAAATAAATGGATAAAAGTAAAGAAAGAAACTATGAGGGAATATTGCACACAGCCATCCAAGGGTCAGAGAACTTTCCTCTACTCCTTGTCCCATGGCATGACTTTGTCTTCCTGGCCCCAATGTCAGCATGTTGGACCACAGGCAGGTGTGACAAAGTCATAGCCATCTGTGTACAGGAGGTTGCTATCAGGTCTCCTGGTTCAGTTCCTATGTCTCTTGTCACATGCAATAATGATTAGTGTCCTTGAACAATGTACCTGGACTTTCTATGCCTGTCACAGGCCACTGGCAGTCTTGCCTGTGTATTTGGAGATGTTGTTTCTCTGGATTCACTGTTCTCAGCCCCAGCCTTGGTCTCCTTTAAATCAGTTTGTCCCAGCTAAGCAGCCACCTTGAAAGCAGGACATAAACACTGCTACCTTTATCTTGCTTAGAAGTTTCCCTAAATAAGGCTGGGCCCTAAGTTCATCACCCCATGAGTGGCCAGTGTTTCTGTGTAGCACCACACTCTCTTTTCTGCAAGGGTTGTTGGAATTTATCCATCAGTTCAGTCTCCTATATAAATTTCTTGAACCGTTCACTGACCATGATATATGATGAGATAAATCGGTATTGCAACAACACTTCTGGAGAGTAGTTAGGGCCATTTTTGAATTCTTGTGAGAAAAGTTTGTTTAACTGTCGGCACAGACTTATGTCAGAGGAGAGGTGATTATGATCTACCAGATGAGGGAGATTTTGCTCCATGGGTATGGAAAGGCGGCTTATCGACTTCTGACAAGACTTAATGTAGGGCGCCTTAGAACCTTCCTGTCAAAATGTCACATTCTTACACTGAGGATATTTATGTTCTTGTGCCTTGATGGGGCACTGATTTCTTCTTGTGAAGTGTGATTTCCTTACTGTGACCTGCTCTTCTGAATTTGTTTACAGAAAATCAAAATGATCATGAGGAAGAGGAGGGGAAAGCGCCAGTGCCCCCCAGGTAACTGTGGATTTGTGGGCTGTTGGTTCAGTAGTGACACCTGGACACCACGGATCCAGGGAAAATAGGAAGTGATGAACAGAATTGTCTCATCCATTCATCCAACTGCAAATTACCCCTTTCACAATGTTATCTTCTTTATTGTGGTACTTGAATAGGTTTCAATTTCTTAATCCATCTCAAGCATGGGAACCGACAATCAGTTGAGCCAGGTGAACTGACTAAATTCACGGATTTCCTGATCTCACCTGTGGTCTCCCATGTGGTTAATCCAGAGTAAGATGCATATCTGCTTTCTGAGTGTTTTGTGTCAGCATGTTGGCAACTACTTAGTTTGCAAGACAGAAAATTAAAAAAAAAAAATTCATACGATATCAAAATATTGAAAAAGGGGGACCATAAAAACAGCATCTGTGAGTCTGGAATGCCTCAAGAGCTCTGTTCACTTGGATGCTGCATGTAAATGTCAACGCCATTTGTGTGAAGGAAGTGAAGCCCCGTGTTAGATCTCTCTGCTGCAAGTCATGCTGCTAGTTTACAGGGAGAGTCTCGGTCTCCTGCAGCAGCTCGTTTGTGGCAAGTGCACTGAGCACCTGCTGCTTGTGTTTGCTCTGTCCCCAGGGCAGTCATATCCACCCCACATTTAGAAGGATGGGTTTTCTCTCTTGGAGGAAACTCCCCCTTTGCTTTCTGTGACCACTCCCTTTGTGTCCCATCAAATCACATGACATGCTGTGGTGCTGAGTCTGTCTTGATCTAATCGGCTGTCTTTCCTATCCTACCTGGCTCATCAGGAAGCTGCAGGATTCTGAAGAGAAGGGAGTCCTGAAGGACTTACCAGAGGAATGTGTTTTTTCTCATTCTAGACACTGTGACATGTCCAACTCTTACCTGCATCATGAAGTCACTTTCTTGGCACTGGATGAAGAGAAAGTTTGCTCTGTTCAGGATGTTGCCAGGGATTACTCCAATTCCAAATGGGATGAGACCTCACTTGGCTTCCTAGGTAGGCTCCCTATTCTTTCCACCACACAATCTGTCCATAATGAGAGATGACATACCTTCAGGAAGACACGATGCTTATACACTGGTTAGAACCAGGCTTTAGGATTTTGAAGGAAGGCATCCTAGGAGTCAGAGTTGTGCTCCATCCTCCTCCACAACCACACATTGTCCTTCATCTTTGCCCCATTGTCAAATCACTGTACCCAAAGTTGACCTGACAAATTCATACCCACCTCTGCAGCCTGGGTGCAGGATGTAACCACTAGTCCTCCTGATTTAGATTTAATCTGTCATCTCACATGAAAACTTTTAATTTTCCCTCCCAAACAACCTGAGTTTCTCTGCCTGTCCAAGGCCACTGGCAGCCTTATCTATATCCTTGGAGCTGTCATTACCCTCGTTCACTTCTCTCAGGCTAGACTCCCTCCCCTTTTAGCAGGCTTCTCTTAGCTAAGAGGTCTCTGAGTACCAGAACATAACACCACTATTAGATTTTGTATGTTTCTGAAAGGAGGCTGGGCCCTGGAACTCCCTGCCACATGAAAGGCCAATGTATCCATGTAGCGTTAGAGATTCATTTGATTTAATCTGTCCCTCTAAATGTACATTCTACAAAAACACCGAAAACAGCTTATCTGAAGGAAACATGCTGAATACTGCAGTAACCTGCTAGGAAGCATTTAAGTAGATCTCCAGGATCTGTTAGTAAATAGGATATGGTTAACATTTTGCTGTGACTCAGGACAGAAGGGACTGTGATGATGACCTGTCATATCAGGGAGATTTGCTCCATGGCTCAGGAAAGCAAACCTAGTGACTTCTCACAAGGCTCACCCTGAGCCTCCTGGAAAATTTCTCTCACAATAGCCTGTTATCACACCGAGTATATTTATGCCCCTAGGTAGATTTGGACACAGGGTTGTGCATGTATGAATGGAATCAAGTTCATGTGACTGGTCTTCTCTTAATTTACTTGCAGAAAAGCAAAATAATCTTGAAGAGGTGAAAGGAAAAGAAACAGTTGATCCCAGGTAATTAAAAAAAATCGGGGCTCTCAATTCAGGGTGACACCTGTGGAACTCATATCCCCAGAAAACCGGAAAGTCCTGAATATACCTAATTCATCCCTTCAGCCAACCAGAAATGATCCTTTCTAACCATGTTTTACATTTTCATTGTGATACTTGCATTGTTGGCCATTTTGTATTAACTTCTCAGGTTCAGTACATAAAACCAGTTGATCTTGTGAACAATTAATCAGTCCCAGAGATTTCTGTAAAGCAGCTATCTCTTCTTATGTTTTCAACCAGCCTGAGATTCATATCTGCTTTCTGCTGTTTTGCATTAACACAGTGCTAAGCATTTCAAGGTAAGGAAATTAGGTAGAAAAAGATTATTATTATACCACACATAGTAATGAGAGAAGAAGGACTTCATGGCATGAGATTTCGGGGATATTATTATGCCTCAAAAGCTATGTTTAATTGGTCACTACACATGAAATTTAACACCATTTAAAAGAATGGAATGAAGCCACCATTATGGAACAGGATATTCAGTAAGTCATGACTGCACCATACAGAGAGACTCAGTCTCCTTCCTCAGAAAATCGTGATCTGGCCACTTCGCTGAGCTCCTGATGCTTCTTTCTCTCTCTCTCATCTCTCTTTCCCTCTCTCTGTATTGCAACCCACCCCATGGCAACCACACTGTGACCCACCAAGAAGAGGAGAATATTGAACTCTTTAATGGGCTGCCCCATTTGTTTCTGCCATCACTGCCTCCTGCCTCACGTGAAGCCAGCTGGGCGCTGAAACTCCTTGGATTAATCCTTACTCCTTCCTACCTTACAGGCTCAGCAGGGGACCGCTGAGGGTGGACAAGCATGAAGTCCCCCAGGAGTCACTGGATGGATGCTGCTTTACTCCTTCCATCCTTCCTGACCTACCTCACTCCAATCGCCCTTATGGGAGCACTTCATACTGTTTTGAAGACAAGCAAGTCAGCTTGGCTCCTGTAGACAGTGAGTACTCCATTGTGAACATGATAAATCTCCAACTGGTGTCTCAGGTAGACTCCATAATCCTTGCACCCCTGGCTGGACTGAGACGTGTCATTGGGGTGGGCATGACTCAGAGACACAGGATGATTTGCATCAGAATCAAAAATCAAGTTGGAAGCACAGACATGGGGTGGGTCAGTGAGCTCTGCTCTCTTCCTCATCTCAGACCAGGCCTGTGTCACCCTGGCCCACTGTCACGACATTGACAAATTCACACCAACCTACGCAGCACATGCCCAACAGGTATCTGTCAGGCCTCTTAATCTGAATAAGATTCGTCTTGCCAGCTATTATGTTCCTTACAAGTTTCTTTCCCCAGCCATGTCCTTTGAGATTCTATGCCAGCCCAAGGCCAGTGGCATCTTTGTCTACTTTTCGTTAAAGATATTACCTAGGTTTTAAAGAACCTAGCCTCATTCTCTGTGTCCTTGATGTTGGCCTGTTTTAGGTGAGCAGTACATTTGCTTTTGTTATGTGTCTAGAAACAAGACTGGGCCTTGTCACTCCTAGATATCACGAAATGCCAATGTCTCTTTGTAGTACCAAAGATTCATTTTGATTCGAGGGTCTGTATATTCTCTCCTTCATTCTAATTTCAGTGTATAAACTCCTTGCCACCATGAACAATGTGGGTATTTGATGACTGAAGGCTGAATAGTGCAGTTTTCCTTCTAGAAAGCAATTGAGGTGTTTGCCTTGAATTGGTGTGAAAAAATTGCATAACTATTTTCACAAAATCAGGACAGTTGATGTTGGGATAATGATCTACCAGAACAGGGAGATTTCATTCCTAGGCTCAGGGAAGAAAACCAAGGCATCTCTCTCATGACAGGACCTCAGGCCTCCTGGAATATTTCTCTCACACTGTCCTGATCTCCCACTGAGGAAACTGATGTTCCTATGTTAGGACTGCACAGTGGATTGTTTGTGTGTGTAGGAGAACCTGCTTAATGTGTCTGTCTCTGTCTGAATTTATTTGCAGAAATTGAAAAGGATCAAGAGGAGCTAGAAGATCAAGACCCACCGTGCCCCAGGTAACTCTGAGGAATCATGGACAGTTAATTCACTGTAGATATCTGGAGTCTCGGATGCAGGGAAAATCAGAGCATGCAGAATATACCTGTTCCATCTGTTCAGCCAACCATGAAATAGCCATATTCATAAGGTTGACTCTTTTCATTGTACACCTATATTTGCATTTCCTTCTTATTAATTTTTTTCAATTCTACTAATTTGCATTCAGTTGACTCTGTTGAACTGATCAGTCACAGACATTTTCTGCAATCCCCTTTTCTGTCCTTTTTGATTAAAGTGGAGTTGCACACTTGATGTCTGCCTCTTTGGCATTACCATGTTTACAAGTATTAGACAGTGCCATGTTTACAAGTATTTGACAGCAGGAAAGTTAATGAAAATAATGCATGTCATGCTACAATGTTGAGAACAAGAGATGTTGAGGATACAGGAACTCTGTGAAGACTCAAGAGTCTGTATTCATTTGGCCAATGATGCTAATTTCAAGAAAATGTATGCAACAGTTTCCCACAGGGATCACTCCATTTCCTTCCTCCCCAGCTCATTTCCTGCCCAGTGCACTCAAAGCCTCTCACGCTCTGTCTCCTTCTCGAGACAGGGAAGGATGATTGTATCTCCCTGAGGAGACTGTACTTTGCTTCCTCTGGGCCTTCCTGAGGGCCTCCCTATAGAACCAGCTGGGCGCAGTGGTGTTGGTTCTCTCTGGCGTTTATCTTCTGTCTTCTTTACCCCAGGCTCAGCCAGGAGCTTCCAGAGGTGAAGGAGCAGGAAATGCCAGAGGACTCTGTGGATGAAGTTTACTTGACTCCTTTAGTTCATCGTGACCTGTCTGACTGCCACCAGCCTTATAGCAGCACCTTGTCCTCATTGGAGGATCAACTTGCCTGCTCTGCTTTGGATATAGCCTGTGAGTACTCCATCCTGGAGGTCACAAAGATCCACTGTCATCCCAGGCAGCCTCTGTATGTTTTGTTTCTGCAACTTGTGCAGCTCAGAGAGACCACCTCTGCAGGCAGGCCGTATACACTGAGCCTGTTTTGAATCTGGCTCTTGGGTCCAGTTTTCAGCACAGACATCCACTGGGTAGAACTTCCTCTTCTCCTGTCCCAAGAGACTCCTCTGTCACCTGGCTCCTTCTCACAAGAGTAGGCTGTGGCTATCAAAACAGGCCTGAGAGGGGTGTGGTAAGGACTTATTGCAAAGTCTTGGCCACAGTAGCTTAGCTGAAGAAATTTATATAACAGACCTCCTTCTTTAAGATAGGGAAACGGTCTTTCCTGAAATTATGTTGCTAACTACATGCCCTTATCTCTTCTCTGGCCATCCAGATATGCTGGGAGTTTTTCCCGATTATTTGGAGGCCTGTTTCATGATTCCTGTGTCCCAAGCTAGATTCTCTTCTTCAGGGATCCCTAGCCCTGAGGCCATGGGTCATTATGGGTCCATGACCTGTTAGGAACTGGACCACAGAGCAGGAGGTGAGCGTTGGGAGAGCATTTCAGCCTGGATTCCACCTCCTGTCAGATCAGCAGGGGCATTAGATTCTCACATGAGCTCGAACCCTATTGTGAAGTGCACATGCCAGGAATCTGGATTGTGCTTTCCTTATGAGAATCTAATGCCTGATGATCTGTCACTGTCTCCCAGTGACTGTCACCCCCAGATGAGACCATCTAGTTGCAGGAAAATGAGCTTAGGGCTCCCACTGATCCTACATTACGGTGAGTTGTATAATTGTTTCATTATATATTACAATGTAATGTTTGTAGAAATAAAGTGCACAGTAAATGTAATGTGCCTGAATCATCCTAAAACCATCCCTCCTACCCTGGTCCCTGAAAAATTGTCTTCCATGAAACCAGACCCTGGTGCTAAAAAGGTTGGGGACTGCGGCTCTACTTCCTCCGAGGGGTCTTCCCTCCACTGACGCAGTCCAGCGTCCCTTCCTTTATGCGTGTCAGGCTTGCATCCTCTGCAGAGCTCCAGTGGTTTTCTCCATGTGTGGGTTTTAGTTTCAATCAAGTTTTGGTCTCAGTGCTATATTCTCATGAAAACCATCGACAACTAGTGTCCCTCATGAGGTTCTGGCGTAACCGATGAGCAAAGCAAAGTGGTTCCTGTCCCCACGACGTCCAGAAAACTCTTCCTCTGAGCAAGTGCCCCTTGAGATAGCAGCTTCATAGGATGTGTAAAAACAAAATCCAGTTTTCATTTCTTCTTGCTCATTCTCTTTTTTATAACTTCAATTCTGGGAATTTGATGTGGATTGTTGGGGATTTTACCCATTACATTATCTTCTAGTAAGAGCAAGTAACTCTGTGATGTCCCTCAGTAATTGGATTATGTTGTAATGAAATTAGCAAAAATGCCAGGTGTGGTGATTCACATCTTTAATTCCAGAATGTTGGGAGGCCAAGGAGGTGGATCGCCTGAGCTCAGGAGTTTGAGACCAGCATGGGTAACGTGGTAAAACCCTGTCTCTACAAAAAAATTAGCAGGGCGTGGTGGTACACACCTGTAGTCCCAGCTTCTCGGGAGGCTGAGGTAGAAGAGTCACCTGAGCCTGGTTAGTTGAGGCTGCAGTGAGCCACGATTGCACCACTGCACTGCAGCCTCAGCAACAAAGTGAGACCCTGTGTCACACACACTCACACTCACACACACACAGGCACACACACAAAAAGAAAGAAACGAGCAACAAAGATGTTGGCCTCTATTCTATTTTGGTCAGTAAGTGCCTTTCATACTGGGACCATCCCCATTCCCATTTTGCATTTCTCCCTGAGTTTCAAAACAGCAAATGCCTTTCTAGAATCACAGTGATTCATGAAACAATTAAAATACACACTGTCCTTGCACCTGCTGTATGTCCTGCCCCTTTGCAAGCAAGCTCTGTCCTGCTATAACCTGTTCCGGGCTCAAAGGACACTCCCAAGTGGGCAGTGGTATTTGCATATTAGAGCTGAGGGCACTGAGGCGTTTTTAAGAAAACTTAGAAAACCTTGCAGAGAACAAGGATGTGGAGAGGGGAGGAGAGAGAGGAGCCCCACAGCAACATGGATCTGGCCCTGCAGGCCCCGTCCCCATCCTGAGCCCAACCTGGACTGCTGTGAAGTCATTGGAAGTCTTAGTCCACTCAGAATGTGTATTCCTCTCCCTGGGGAAATGGAAAGAATCTGTTTAAGGGGTGCCACCCGAACCCCACTGGAGCAGTGGGTAATGTGAGGATTGTGTCCTCTGTTACCTTCCTAAGGAACCGCACGTGCTGATCTGTGGCTCTTGTGGCCCCTGAATTTCCAGGAAGGGACTGGTCCCTCTCCTACATTGCCTCTGTCTGCTGACACCCACTATATGACAATAGGATGGATATGTGTGGGTTGAGGGTCAAACCATTATAGTCAACGGGAAATTCAAAGTGTCCCAGAACCCATAAAAGTTTGCCTCAGTTAGTGTTTGGTCTGTAGCCTCCCAGCCCCCTTTCTCATGGTTCTTTCTCAAAGCCTCGCAGCTCTAATTCTTGGCCTGTTCTTACAACCCTGTGTGTGAAGAAAAACAGCTCCTCCTCTCCTGTGCTCTGAGGCCTCTCTAGAACTTTCCCTCTTGTCACAAGAAAGAATTGAATAATAACAGAATAATCGTGATGGTCTTGTTAGACAATCCAAAGCCCTCTGGGCTGAAGCAAAGGTTTTTCATTTCAGGGACACCCCAGCCTGGGACCCTGCCATGTCAGCGTCCCCAGGCACAGACAGGAAAGGTGACGTCGCCTGCACTGACATGATGTCTGTCTGTGTGGCGTGGGTCACTGGGTGGCTTTACGGACAGCAGAGACATCGGGGATGGGTGCTCTGGGCGTGCTTAACAAAGGGAAAACTCAGATTATTCCTACTGAAGCACCTTCTCCTTTCAGCTCCCACCAAGACGGCCTGTCCCCAAGGGACTTGGAGTGGAGACTTGAGCCACCACCTGTCAGAGGTGCAGGTTGCACAGGCACAGCTGGAGCCAAGCACCCTGGTGCCCAGTTGTCTGCGACTACAGCTGGATCAAGGGAATGGCTTGGCCAGGCGGGGCCTTTCCTCCACCACCTGCAGTTTCGCAGCCAACACTGATTCTGGGAACCAACGGAACTTCCAAGGTAGGGAAGGAAACGGAGTCATGAAGCTCTAATCCAGGTGTTGGTGGTCACAGTGCTGTGGGTGGAGGAGAGAATGGGGCCTCCCACGCTTCCTCAGGGTCAAGCTGAAATTCACGATGCTACAACCCAGTGAGATGAGCAAAGGCCTGGAACTTAGAACCAAATCTGCTGTCAGGTTCTGGGTTTGCCACTTTCTGCTTGTTGACTTTGGCCAAGGTTTTTGTCTTTTTGCTATTTACATCTCTGTTCCCTCATCTGAGATACCTGAAAAATTATATCTACCTGCAATCATTGTTGGGAATATTAATTATGATAATTTCCAAAGGGCTTGATTCCATAAGAATTACCCAATAAACTTAAGAATGGGTGTTATCTAATCCTTTTAAGATCTTTCAGCTAAATTTACACTTAGAAAGTGACTTCACGGATGATGTCTCCTCTGAGGTAGAGCAGTTATGAAGATCTCTGCTTTCTAGGGCCCCTCTTCCTCTCCTTTCTCACACAGACTCCTCTGCCAGTTTTCTTCCTGTCCTTCCCCATCCCTCATGAAGCCAATTTTCCCCTATCAGGCACTTTCAGTAACAACCTATGAGGCACATTGAGTAACAGTGTAAATCCTGGGCCCACACTCACTCTCCTGACATGTCCAGTTTCCTCTCCTTTTTTCCTGCTTTTTTTGAAATAAAAGGGCAACTTTCACATGGAAAGTGTTCACATCAGTGTTTTTTATGAAATTCCATTTAGTTTAAATTCTCCACTCATGTCCACGGCCATGTCCTCAGTTTCTGTCTCACAGGGATCCACTTCTGCTCAGATTTCCTTAAAACCCTGGGTCGTGTTCATTCTCACTCTCTTCCCACTCAGTATCTCCTCCTGGAGCCCCTGGGGCTGCCTGGTGCTCATCTGTCAGGCGATGGCCTCAGCTGAGGAATGAGGGGACCCCGTCCTCAGGAGAAGGGAGGGTTGGGTGAGATAACGAGCACCATCTGGGTCCGAGGAGAGGACACATGGAAGGCGCTCAGGGAGTGTCGGGGGATGCACAGTCCCTGACACATGCCGTGAAAACTTATTTAAACTGATTTCTTCCCACTGGACTCTCCTTTGCTTCTCTATGGATTCTCACACCCCCAGCCAAGATTCACCACACTGGCTCAGACACACTCCCTGTTGCTCACTTTCCCTGGAGTCCAGAGCCTGAACCAGGTCCCAGGTAAGAAGAAAGAGTGAATGCCTTTTGTTTCATTAATATTTTGCTTCACCTGGTGATTTCTCCCTGCTGTCTACCAGGTCATTTGTTTCTCCCACACCTTTTCTTTCTCATTCTTCTCATGTCTCTAATTTTTTTTCCAATTTGAATGGACCAGAATAGTGATGACACTGTTACATTCAATCTCTCCAAAATCCCTATATAACATTTATTCTTTAAATTAACATGTACAGATACATGCATTTCTTTAAATTAACATGTACAGATTTATATCATTTGTCCTATTATGTGTGACTATGTATATCTGGTGTGTATGCTATCTACGGTGCATATATATATGCAGTAAATCATATAATGATACATCTTTTGTAAATTCTCTAGGTTTAGTCTTCCTAGTTCTTCTCTCACCAGCTGCTGTCACCTCTGTCTGGTCTCACCTCGGTGCCACATGGGCTGCCACCCTGCCAGACCCTTCCATTCCCATCTCCTGTTTGAACCCAGCTCTGATTTAACTTTGATTTTTGTAATCTCTGCTCTCCCCAAAGCATAGCCTACATACAGTGTTATTTCCTTGCCTTTGCCTTATCTACCTGGAAGCTATTTGTGTTTCTTAATCCTATGTTTCTTGAATATTTTTGTGAATTGGCAGTGCCTTTGGCTCCTGGCAATCTTACCATTGCTCAGTAATGTAGGAAAGATCAAGAAAAAAGAAAATATTAAAGTGACTCTATTGGCTTCCCCTCACCCTTTGGACTTTCTTTTCCAAGGCCACTTTCCTGATTTGATGTCCACTGAGTGGAAGAGAAAGTCACAGTAAGATCGTGGGTGCCAGTGGATCCCATTGGCTGTGGTTTTATTTTCAGAGCTGGTTTTAGAGCCCTCCCTGGGGATGAAGAACCCTCCCCAGCTGGGAGATGATGCACTTGAAGGCTCAGCAGACAACACACAAGGGCGTCAAGTCAATGGCCAGATTCATGCCTCCAGTGTCCTGAAACCGAAGATCATCAAAAGAAAACTCCCGCTCAGCAAGTGGAGACTGGCATGCAGATTCCCTGGCCTGCAAGCTTAGGGTGCAGAGGTAATCACGTCTATGGCTGATAGCTGCACTCCTTATTTCTTTGTCTATGGTGACAGCTCATTCTCCCACTGCTTTTTCTCACCCGTTTGTTCTCTCCAACAGCTGCTCTAACCTCTGTCTGGTCTTACCTCTGTGTCCCACGGGCTCCAACCCTGACATGCCCTTTCTGTCCTCATGTCCTCTTTGCTCTCTGAACTCTGCTCTATTCCTTCTTCTAGTGTCTTGAATGTCCCTCTCATGGCCACAGGAGAGCCAGGCCTCCTTGTCCTCATCCAAGTGCATAGTTTAAGCTGCTGAACACAGGGTCGTTTGCCTGGAATCACACACTCTCTTGGGAAATTTAACTTTCCTCCCTTCGTTCCCAGCTCCATTGCCTCTTTCTGCAGAAATCATTGCTTTAATACATCATTTACACATAGATTTTCCTTTTGAGTCCTCTTTTGAGAAATCCAACTAAGTCAACTCTTAATCATCACTTGTTCCTCTGAATGAGAAGTGTTAAAACTACGCACAAAGAGCCCCGCGTAGGAAACAAAATTAGAACCAGAGTCACAGGTGGGGGTTCCCTACTGGCCTGGAGTCAGGTTAGTCTTTAGCCCCAGATGTGCAGCCTAGTGTCAGTGTGGATCGAGTTGCCAGGGTCTCAGTGTTCTCACCTCATGGACTCACTTGAGCTGACGTTAACCGGAGAACACTTATGACATTCTAAAGGGACATCAGTTCTAAAGCACGTGCAGAGGGCAGGACTTCAAAACTGCATACATCATGAGGTTCACCATTGCAACCTCTCTCCTTTTTATTCTCATTTCCACTTCTACAAGTCCAGTGAAGGGTCTAAAGGGCAAGTCAGATACATCTTGAGGCCAGTGCATATGAGAGAGCATTTTATGAATTAATATTGAGAAAAGTGACCATAGGACCAGCTTTATGCATACACAAGATGACAGACAAGAATCTGTCTACATGACAGTTTTTGCTTTGGCCCAGCCCAATTGATAAGAGAGAGATTTAACTGAAATTGTCAGGGAGAAGGCTACAATCCATGGAACCACTGGGAACAAAGCCAATCATGAGATAAATGGGGAAAGGGAAGAAAATGATGGGAAATTGGGCTGGTCCATTTAGTATCTCTAAATCCTGCTGCCATGTAATAAGCAACTGGTGAGATTTCAATTAAGATGAATCCCTTCAACTCACACCTCGGGATTCTCACTTACATGGCCTGGGGTGTGGTTTGAGCATCTGTAGTTTTAAAATGCTCCCATGTGACTCTAATATGTGGCTAAAGATGAGAAGGACCCCTGGCCTACTGTGACCTCAGGTTAGCGACATGGAAGTGTCGCATACGTGTGGCTATTCCACAGAAAAGGCTGAGTATCTATCAGCCTTTCATGGGATCTGTATTCTGCTCTCAGTAGTGCTGTTTGTAAAGCATCGAAAAAAATACAACAAGAAAAACAAGAAAATTAATAGATTAGACGTTTAGCATCTGCTTGAAGCACACTTGCTCAATTTTGAATAAAAGATAAGAAATAGTCATTATATTAACACCTAATGTAGAGAAATAATACCTCCCACATTACATATACTGGAATTTAGTATTTTCTTTTGCATTTTAAAAGAAAACTTTCAGTTTACATTTCTCCACACCATTTTATAGCCCACTAATGGACTCACCACTGCAATGTGAAAATTTTACTTTTGGTCAATTATTAACCTTCCACGAAATCCCCAAAGAGAACTCATTGGTCTCACTTTTCCTGAAGAGAATACAATAACAAAGTAAGACTGAAATTCTGCAGGAGATTGTGTATGAATACTTCTTCATGCCTCTCTTCACACTGGCATAAAATATTAAAAACAAACCTTTCCCAAAATGTACTTGGGGAAAACAATAAATAGGATGGGAGACTGTAGTAAAACACAAACTAACCCTTTTCTCTTTCTGCTTCAGAGTTTTCTTGGTCTAGATATTGAGAATATTTCTAGAAATGCCTTAAGGTGGAATAAGATGTGGAATCAACTTCAGGGCATTAGGGAAAATAAGCTGGACCATGGTTACAGTCCCCGCTCTCTCTTTACTAACTCCATTTTGAGTCTCTTTTTTTAAATTCCCTTTTTTTCCTGATCCCCTTTGGACAAATACTTATAATTATATATATATATTTTTTTTTAACCAACCAAAGAAGCGCAGCAACATCATATTAATTTCTAGAACCTTATTCCTGTCCTAGTCAAGGTGACCCAACTGCCTCTCATGACTGTTGAACCTCCAGATTGGAGCCTTTCCTCTCGCTTTCTCCAGTCTTTATTGAAACAGCCTTAGTGGATAGATTCTAATTCTTGGGTTGTCAATAGCAAGTCATGTGCCCTTAGTTCAGTCTTACCCCTGTGGCATCACTACTCCTCTGTTGTAAAAGGTGGACCTGGACGTGTATGTTGTCTGAGGTTCCTGCTGCTTCTCACATCCAGAGTTCTTCCCATGGCCCTCCCGTTCCTCCCTAGAAAACTAGCACATGGAGTTGTAATGGGGTGGATTTCTCTGCAAAAGGTCCTCTCCTTCTGCTCCTCTCTGCTTCTTGGCAGGCAGGATGGATGTTGAGCACATCCTCACTGGGAGGAAAAGTCATAACTCTGCTCCAGACAGAGGGGATCAGGAGGAAAGGGACAGATGTTCCGCACTGCTGGTTGGGCATAGGTGGGGTCCTTATATCCTGCACCCCAGGCTGACTGGAAGTTCAGGGAAGTTCAGGAATGTTTTCTTCTCACTTGTGGATGGCGCTTCCCCCTTCAGCCAACCCACGGCCCACGCTTCAGCTCATCCTCCTGGCAGGTGATCCTTTTGCCCCTGATATATCACTACTTAGCAACCCCTCCAGACTCAGCCACCAGGAGGACCTGACAAAAATGCTCATTTGATTTTTTCTTTCTCTCCCCTACAGATACCAAATACTGCTGGAAGGATGAAAAGGGTGGAAGAATGTCACAAAAAGTAGCTTTTCCATTTGATGAAAACAACTAAAACAGCAAAGCAAGTTCAAGTCCAAACACAATACTGCAGGGGTCCTTCACTGAGGATTGAATTTTAGACACAGAATACTCTTGATTATTTCAACCCACTATGCTCCTTTGATCTGAGAAGCCACAGTCCATCCCCCTCCAACTGTGATCAATACCTAGGGAGACCAATGCCCAGACGGACAAACAACATTGACAGGCCTTAGCCCTGCTCCTCTCAATTCCCATCGTGTAGAGAACAGGAGTCAGGAGTTGCTGGCAGGAGACAGCATGTCAGCCGGGACTCTGCCAGGGCAGAGTATGAACAATGCCATGTTCCTGTTGAAAATGCTTAGCCTGAGTTTCATAGGAGGTAACCCTCAGACAACTGCAGAATGTAGAACACTGGACAGGACAACTGACCTGTCCCCTTCAGTCCATGTCACCACCAAGAACACAACAAAAAGGAGAAGAGACATTTTGGGCTCAAAAAGAGTAAAAAGACGGTGTAGCTTGTGCTTTTTAGTCATTTTGAACCCAAAACATCTCCTCATCTTTTTGTTGCTGTCATTGAGGATGGTGACATGGACTTGTTTGTAGAGGACAGGTCAGCTGTGTGGCTCAATGGTCTACATTCTGAAGTTATCTGAAAATGTCCTCATGATTAAATTCAGCATAAACATTTTGCCAGGAACTCTGCAGAGTCCATGCTGTGAGCTTCCTACCTCAGTCCATCTGCAGGCAGAGAAGGCCCAGTGTGTCCATCCCCATTGTTGTGATACTAGGATGGTCACTTGGTAAAGGAGGGGTCTAGGAGCTCTGTCCCTTGTAAAGACACCTTGTTTATAATTAATTTGGAAAGTGGTTTGAAATAGTATAAACATCCTGTATTCTAACAATCTTCCTCTGACTATTTTATCACCAATTAATCACCCCTGCCTGTGTCAGTTACTATATTTATGTTTGTACATTGAAAATTTTCTATCTCAAAATCTTACTTTATCCTTGCTTTTGCTGTCATTCTTCATAATATAGAATATTCCCTGCCCAAATTTTAACTTTCATCCAAAATTAATTTTAATTTCTTTTCACTGGCATTCTGTTGTGAAAAACAATATTCTCTGCCCCAATTTTAACTTGCATCCAAAATTAATTTTAGTCAATCAGTTAAAAATGTTTAAGTTTTAAATCTGTTTCATTAAAACATTTTGCCTCTCACTCTGGACTATTGGATTTTTTACGTATAATGTTTTAAGCTTTTATTATTATGATTGATTTTGGTGGATATGAATTTAGATTAATAAAAACATTCTTATTTCCCTGTTTATATTCTAAACTCTTCCATGTTTTAGTCTATGTTTACTATATGTGGTAGATTGTTTTACTGGATTTCTTTGTTGATGTTATTTGTTTTCTTTTTTGTTTGTGTATGTGTGTGTGCTTTTTGTTTGTTATTTAGGAAGAGTTGTATAGCTCCCATTTAACAATGCACTGAACAGGTTTTGATGTCACTAATCCCCTTTTAACATGACACATTTCTACTATTTGGTTTATAAATTTTAAATTATTTCTTTCAACTTCAAATTTTTACCACTATGACAATCAAAGACATTATTTTCCTCTTCTCTAACCTCTTTACCTGCCATTTCTTATTTGTTATTTTAACCCAAACATAAAGTGACAGCCCATGTGACACCTTGGTTTTTGGTTGAGATCTACATTTAAATATGTTGATGCACATGAGCTATTCAAAAGTGTGTCCTAAGCATCACTCGTTGAGTGGAATTTATCCTTAACAGAGTCCTCATGAGGGAATCAGGTCTCACTGACTTTTACATACCTAATAATAAACTTTTCCCAATGTCTTGATACATGGATTGCATCACTGGATATAAGGTCCTTGGCAAAAATGATTTTTTCTTGGGATTTTAGGAAATATTGTCTGGCTTTGGGGAACAGGCATGTGTGCTCTCATTCTGGGATTGTATTTTGTTCAAGCAGGACCTTTAATTTCTGCCAGTTACTTCATTCATTCTCCTCACAAGTCTCCAGAGGATGCTTCCTTTGTCCAGGCCTTGCCGTCTCCCAGCAATTCTGCCCTTCGAAGACTGACCCCTCTGGTCCTCTGCACTGTGAAGCCCCTGCCTTTCAATACCCCAGTAGCAGGGTTCTGATCCACCAGGTCTCAGGCCTCATCTGTGTTTCTCCACACTCGCTTTCCGAGGAAGGTTTTACCTGTGTTTTGTCATTAACAGGCCCTCACTGCTGTGCTGGCCTCTATTTGCCTGGTGCTTCCTCTCCCTCTGCGGTTATGTGGCTCCCAGATCTGGCTAAATAAAATCACCTGGGGTCCCCAGAGTTCTCTAGCCCTGGTTGGGGGCAGGATTATGGGTGGTATTTTCGACTCTGTGTTAATCCCCAGGGCTTCGACATGTATGTGGAGAAATTCAGCTATTATTCTATCCTACTTCTCCAAATGCAGAACTTCAATAGTATAAAAAAGGAGACAGAATCCTATACTAGAACATCCCCATAATCACTGGCCGACTTCAACAATTATCGTTGAATGGCTGAGCTTTACAAAATGCAATCCTTCCTACTTACCTAGGAAGTGTGTGTGTGTGTGTGTGTGTGTGTATACATATATATTTATATATGCATGTATATGTATATGGCATATACGTCTGTGTGTGTTTTGTGTGTCTGTGTTTGTGTTTGTGTTCGTGTGTATCTATATACACACAGTTTGGTCATGAGATTCTGGAGGCTGAAATTCCCAAGACGGAAAGGCAGATACCCAAGAAAGTATTTCCTTCTTATTGGGCCTTTTACTTCTCCTCTGGCCTTTGGTTGATTGGATGAGGCCCACTCAGGGAAGGCAATCTGCTTCACATAGACTGCCTATTCCAGTGTTAATGTCATCCAGATCCCGCCTCCAGTACACACACAGAATAACATAGGAACAAATGTCGTGGCACCCTGGGGCTCGGTCACAGTGACACACACAATTAACTATCACACAAGTTCTTTGTCATATTAGTGATTTTCATATTTTTCTCCCAATCTGTAGCATGTCTTTTTATTCTATGAATAGTGTCTTGTGCTGACCAAGAATTTTTAATTAGTATAAAGTTGAATTGATCATATTTTCTTTAATCGTTTTGTTGATGTGATAACTAAGAATACTTAGCCTAACTCCACATCATGAAGATTTTCTCTTATGTTTTCTACTGTAAGTTCTCTAGTTTTGCAGTTTACATTTAGTACTATAATTAATTTTGATTTAATTGTGATGCCAGTATGGAGATTTAAGTGGATTTTTAAAATCTTTTTTAGTTTTTTCCTTCAACTTTTATTTTAAGTTCAGGGGTACATGTGCAAGATGTGCAGGTTTGTTGCATAGGTAAACATGTGCCATGTGGTTTGCTGCACAGATCATCTCATCACCTAACTATTAACCACAACATCTATTAGCTACTATTCCCGATGCTCTCTCTCCCCCCAACCCTCACCCCTCACTTCTGACAGGCCCCAGTGTGTGTTGTTTCCCCCATGTGTCCATGTGTTCTCATCATTCAGCTACAACCTATAAGTGAGAACATGTGGTGTTTGATTTTCTGTTCTTGCATTTGTTTGCTGAGAATAATGGCTTCTAACTTCAACCATGTCCCTGCAAAAGACATGATCTCATTCCTTTTTATGGCTGCTTAATATTCCATGGTATATATGTACCACATTTTCTTTATCCAGTCTATCATGGATGGGCAATGAAAACCATAAACTCCAAATATCCCAGAAACATAGTGTATCCTAAAGACAAGAAACATGAAGAAAACTACACCAAGGAACACCATACTCAAATTGATCAAAACCAGTGATGAACAGAAAATCCTAAGAGGAATAAAAGGAGAAAAAGCACATTATATACAGAGGACTAAATGTAGGGATGACATTCGATTTCTTATCAGAACCACTACATACTAGAAGTCTGCAATAGCTTTAAATACTGAAAAAAAAAAAAAAAAAAAAAAAACCACAAGCCATCAAAACTGACATCTGAATAGACTTCTAAAACTAAAGAGATTGAATTAGCAATCAAAAAAAAAAAAAATACATGCCAAGAAAAGCCTGGGCCCAGACGGATTCACTGCTAAATCCTACCAAATATCTAAAGAAGAGTTAATATCAATTTTTCACAAACTCTTCCAAAAATAGAAGACAGAACACTTCCCAGCTTATTCTATGAGGCCAGTATTACCCCAACACTCTAAGACATCACAAGAAAACTACAAATGAATATAGTCTTTAAATATAGACACAAAATCCTCAACAAAATATTAGCAAACTGAATCCAATAACATCTGCATAAATTATACATGATGACCAAGTGGGATTTATCCCAGGGATAGTAGGTTAGTTTAACATCTGAAAACCAATTAATGTAGTATCAGTAGAAAATAAACCAAAATTAATGTGATCATCTCAATAGATGTGGGAAAGACATATGACAAAATTCAGTATTCTTTCAACAAACAAGGAATAGAAGCAAACTTCCACAACCTGAGAGAGGACATCTGTGAGAAATCTTCAGCTAACATCATGTTTAGTGGTGAAAGACCAAATGTTTTAACCTTTAGATTAGGAATAATACAAAGACATTCACTCTCACCACTTCTATTCAATGTTGTACTAGAGATAGTAGCCAGGACAATTAGGTAAGAGCATGAAATAAAAGTATCCAGATTGGAACAGAAGAATTGAAACTACCTCTATTTGAAGATTATATGTTCCCATATGGAGAAAACCTCAAGGAATGTACTAAAATACTACTAGAATTAATAAGTTCATCAGGGTTATAGGACATGAGATCACTACTTAACAATAAATTGTATTTCAGATTTTCAGATTAGGGATACTCAACTTATACACTTAAATCTCTGGAAAGTGAAATCATGAGCATTTTTTCCTCTGTGGTCTCCTATATTTTTCTATATGGTAAATATGTGCCAGTTTCATAATCAGAAATGAAATTACAAAGATCATTTAAAAATAGCAAAAGACCTGGACACATACACCCTCCCAAAACTAAACCAGGAAGAAGCTGAATCCCTGAATAGACCAATAACAGGTTCTGAAACTGAGGCAATAATAGCCTTCCAACCAAAAAAAGTCCAGGACCAGACGGATTCACAGCCGAATTCTACTAGAGGTACAAAGAGGAGCTGGTACCATTCCTTCTGAAACTATTCCAATCAATAGAAAAAGAGGGAATCCTCCCTAACTCATTTTATGAGGCCAGCGTCATACTGATACCAAAGCCTAGAAGAGACACAACAAAAAAATGAGAATTTTAGACCAATATCTCTGATGAACATTGATGCAAAAATCCTCAATAAAATACTAGCAAACTGAATCCAGCAGCACATCAAAAAGCTTATCCACCACGATCAAGTTGTATTTATGCCTGGGATGCAAGGCTAATTCAACATACGCAAATCAATAAATGTAATCTATCACATAAACAGAATCAAAGACAAAAACCACATGGTTATCTCAATAGATGCAGAAAACGCCTTCAACAAAATTTACAGCCCTTCAGGCTAAAAAATTATCAATAAACTAGGTATTGATGGGATGTATCTCAAAATAATAAGAGCTATTTATGACAAACCCCCAGCCAATATCATACTGAAGGGGCAAAAACTAAAAGCATTTCCTTCGAAAACTTGTACAAGACAGGGATGCCCTCTCTCACCACTCCTATTCAACATAGTGTTGGAAGTTCTAGACAGGACAATCAGACAGGAGAAAGAAATAAATGGCATTCAATTAGGAAAAGAGGAAGTCAAATTGTACCTGTTTGCGGATGACATGATTGTATACTTAGAAAAACTCATTGTCTCAGCCCAAAATCTCCTTAAGCTGATAAGCAACTCGGGATACAAAATCAGTGTGCAAAAATCAAAGTATTTCTATACACCAATAACAGACAAACAGAGAGCCAAATCATGAGTGAACTCCCATTCACAATAGCTACAAAGATAATAAAATATCTAGGAATCCAACTTTCAAGGGATGTGAAGGACCTCTTCAAGGAGAACTACAAACCACTGCTCAATGAAATAAAAGAGGACACAAACAAATGGAAGAACATTCCACGCTCATGGATGGAAAGAATCAATATTGTGAAAATGGCCATACTGCCCAAGGTAATTTATAGATTCAATGCCATCCCCATCAAGCTACCAATGACTTTCTTCACAGAATTGGAAAAAACTACTTTAAAGTTCATATGGAACCAAAAAAGAGCCTGCATTGCCAAGACAATCCTAAACCAAAAGAACAAAGCTGGAGGCATCACGCTGCCTGACTTCAAACTATACTACAAGGCAACAGTAACCAAAACAGTATGGTACTGGTGCAAACACAGAGATATAGACCTATGGAACAGAACAGAGCCCTCAGAAATAATACCACACATCTACAACCATCTGATCTTTGACAAACCTGACAAAAACAAGAAATGGGGAAAGGATTCCCTGTGTAACAAATGATGCTGGGAAAACTGGCTAGCCATAAGTAGAAAGCTGAAACTGGCCCCTTCCTTACACCTTATACAAAAATTAATTCAAGATGGATTAAAGACTTAAATGTTAGATCTAAAACCATAAAAATCCTAGAAAAAAACCCAGGCAATACCATTGAGGACATAGGCATGGGCAAGGACTTCATGACTAAAACACCAAATGCATTGGCAACAAAAGCCAAAATTGACAAATGGGATCTAATCAAACTAAAGAGCTTCTGCACAGCAAAAGAAACTACCATCAGAGTGAACAGGCAACTTACAGAATGGGAGAAAACTTTTGCAATCTACTCATCTGACAAAGGGTTAATATCCAGAATCTACAAAGAACTCAAACAAATTTGCAAGAAGAAAACAATCCCATCAACAAGTGGCCGAAGGATATGAACAGACACTTCTCAAAAGAAGACATTTATGCAGCCAACAGACACATGAAAAAATGCTCATCATCACTGGTCATCAGAGAAATGCAAATCAAAACCACAATGAGATACCATCTCACACCAGTGAGAATGGCGATCATTAAAAAGTCAGGAAACAACAGGTACTGGAGAGGATGTGGAGAAATAGGAACACTTTTACACTGTTGGTGGGACTGTAAACTAGTCCAACCATTGTGGAAGACAGTGTGGCGATTCCTCAAGGATCTAGAACTAGAAATACGATTCGACCCAGCCATCCCATTACTGGGTATATACCCAAAGGATTATAAACCATGCGACTATAAAGACACATGCACACATATGTTTATTGTGGCACTATTCATAATAGCAAAGACTTGGAACCAACTCAAATGTCCATCAATGATAGACTGGATTAAGAAAATGTGGCACAAATACACCATGGAATACTATGCAGCCATAAAAAAGGATGAGTTCATGTCCTTTGTAGGGACATGGATGCAGCTGGAAACCATCATTCTGAGCAAACTATTGCAAAGGACAGAAAACCAACACCACATGTTCTCACTCATAGGTGGGAATTGAACAATGAGAACACTTGGACACAGGGTGGGGAACATCACACACGGGGAGGCCTGTCGTGGGATGGGGGCAGGGGGGAGGGATAGCATTAGGAGAAATACCTAATGTAAATGACGAGTTAATGGGTGCAGCACACCAACATGGCACATGTATACATATGTAACAAACCTGCACATTGTGCACATGTACCCTAGAACTTAAAGTATAATTTAAAAAAAAAAAAAAAAAACTACCATTCAGCAAGTGGAGATTGGCATGCAGATTCCCTGGCCTGCAAGCTTAGGGCTCAGGGGTAATGACATTTATGGCTCTTAGCTGCACTCACTTATTATTTCTCTCTGTCTATGATGACAGCTCATTCTTCCACTGCTTTTTCTGTTCCTCATTTGTTCTCTCCAGCAGTTGCTATAACCTCTGTTCAGTCTTACCTCTATGTTCCATGGGCTCCCACCCTGTCAGGCCCTTCTGTACGCATCTTTGCTTTGCTCTCGGAACTCTGCTGTGTTCCCATTGCTACTGTCAGTGTCCTCACCTCATGGATTCATTTGAGCTGACATTAACTGGAGGACATTTATGACATTCTAAAGGGACATCACTCCAAAAGTACGTGCAGAGGGCAGGACTTCAAAACTGTATAGATCAGAAGGTACATCATTCTAACGTCTCCTTTCTATTCTAATTTCTACTTCTATAAGTCCTGTTAAGGGTCTGAAATGCAAATCAGATGAATATTGAGGCCAGAGTATATGAAAGAACATTATATGAATTAACTTCGAGAAAAGTGACTTCAAGGCCAGCTTTATGCATACACAAGATGATAGATAAGAATCTTTCTACAGGACAAACTTTGCCTTGGGCCAGCCCAATTGATAAGAGACCATGAAACAACAACAAAGGATCACCACATGTTTGGGGGCATGAATGGCAGCATAAAAATCTAAAACTAAGATAAACACAGTAACTAATTCCAGAGAAAATAGTAACAATTCAGGAAACTACAGTCAACTAAAACAAAACTATATAAAGCACCTTTAATATCCTCAAAAAGAATCAAGATGATAATTAAGAAAAAAACTACCAAGCAAGGAACTATGAAAAGGGATAAATGCAATCAAAGGGATAAAAAGAGCTCTTGGAAGTAAAGATGTGATTGTTGACATGAGTTCAATAGAAGGGATAAACTATATGATTGAAGAAATGTCCTAGAAAATGACATAGTGATAGAAAATATTTATGAAAAGATAAGATGCAGCTAGGTGCAATGGCTCACACCTGTAATCCCAGCACTTTGGGAGGTTGAAGAGGGCAGATCACTTGAGCCCAGGAGTTTGAGATCAGCCTGTGCGACTTAGTGAGACCTTGTCTCCAAAAAAATAAATAAAAATAAATAAATAAATAAATAGGCAGGTGTGATGGTGAACACTTATAGCCCTGGCTACTTGGGAGGCTGAGGTGGAAGGATCACTTGAGCCCAAGAGGTCGAGGCTGCAGTGAACTGTGGTGATGCCACTGTACTCCATCCTGAGTGACAGAGTGAGACCCTGCCTCAAAAATAAATAAATAAATAAGATGCACGGAGGGTGAGATGGTTAATTTTATGTGTCAGCTTGACTAGACTAAGGAATTTCCAGACAGCTGGTGAAATACGATTTCTGAGTATGACTGTGAAGCTGTTTAAGAAAAAGATTAGCATTTCAATCCATATGCTGAGTAAAGAAGATCCACTCTCGCCAATGTGGGTGGACATTATCCAGTCATTTGAGAGCCCACATAAAACAAAAAAGCAGAAGAAAGGCAAAATCCCTCTGTCTCTGTCTGTGTCTCTGTTTCTCTGTTTTCTTGAGCTAGGATATCCATCTTCTCTTGCCGTCAGACATCAGAGCTCCTGGTTCTTGGGCCTGAGGACTCTGATACTTACCCCAATGGCCCTGCCCTCCATCCTAGTTCCCAGGCCTTTGGCCTTAGACTGGGAATTTCACCATTAGCTCCCCTGGTTCTCAGGCCTTTGGACTTGGAATTGGAAAGCACCAGCTTTCCTGGTTCTCCAGCTTGCAGAGAGCCTATTGTGGAACTCCACACCTTCTAATAATCCCATGAGCCAATTCCCATAATAAACTTCTGATATAGAAATATCTATCAAAGACTGAATACAAAAAGAATGATTTTCTAAATTCTAATAATAATTTTAGCTATGATGAAACACAGGCTACACAAACAACTGATGAGGTAGTAACTATTTAACTGGCAATAACAACAAAGTGTCTTCAGTGTTCAAGACTTCGTAGATCCCTATGTTATCCTCAGTCAGATGCGTTGCCTTGAACAAAACAACTATAAAAGATATATATATCATATCATATATATGATATATATATCTGTTCTGTTTCTCTAGAGAACCCTGACTAACACACAAGGTCAACCCAGAAGGTATGACATCCAAGTAATAAGAATTCTAGAGATAGAAAAGAAAAGGAAGAAAATTAAGAAAAATAATAGAATACACTAATGCTAAGAAAAAATAAATTTATAGTTAGGAAGAGCCCACTAAATGTCAAGCATAGTGAATGAAAAGAAAACCTACCTAAATTCACATTGTAAAATTTCATAACAGCCAGGATAGAAGCATGACTAAAAGCTTGCATAGAGGAAAAACAGGTCATATATGAAAAATCAGAGTGGTTCAGGCTTCTCAGAAATAACACTAGATGCTAAAAATTAACAGGGTAATTAATGCCTTAACAGCTCTGAGGGAAAGCATTTTTGAACTTGATGCTCAAACTCAGCCAAACTGCCAGTCTAGGAAAAAAGCAAAATAAAATAATTTTTAGACATGCAAGAAATTAACTTTCAGTAAAAATGGCCATTGACCACACATATTTTTCTCTTTCCCTCCCAAAACCACACAAAAACACCAATAACGTAATAAAGAAGGCAGTACCTAGGGTGGTACACATATCTTTCTTTGCCCAAGTGTTGTCCCTTGGTGATTATTAAGCACTCCCTTTCACTTTTTTGTTTGTTTGTTTTTAGACGGAATCTCGCTCTGTCGCCCAGGCTGGAGTGCAGTGGCAAGATCTCGGCTCTCTGCAACCTCCACCTCCTGGGTTTAAGCGTTTCTCCTGCCTCAGCCTCCCGAGTACCTGGGATTACAGGCGCCCACCACCACAGCAGGCTGATTTTTGTATTTTTCCAGTAGAGACAGGGTTTCACCATGTTGGCTAGGCTGGTTTCGAACTCCTGACCTCAGGTGATCCACCCACCTTAACCTCCCAAAGTGCCGGGATTACAGGCATGAGCCACCACCCCGGTCCCCTTTCACTTCCAAAAGGATCTTGGTCTGTATGAAAATTATATGGTCACCCTATAACTAATCTACAAATTAAAAAAAAATACTATCAATTTCAACAGATTTGGAGGAGGTGGAAAGCAAATGGAAAAGTGATAACTGACTTAGCAGAATAAAAATTACAACAAATTCTACAAAAGGGAATGCACATAGAAGTTGATTTGCCCTTAAAAACCCCTGGAGGCTTTATTCTCTGGAGAAAATGAAGAAGTTCTTGATTCAAGAATAAAGAATACAGAATTCAATAATTCTGTAAGGACTGGAAACACAGGGATTCAGTGAAAAAAATATGCACGATGGATAGAAGGCCTTCTGCCTCTTTCTCTGCTTTGAACCCAGAATCCCAGCAGCCAGGCATACTTGCTTGCTTTGTATGTGTCTATAAAAATTAGAAAGAAATGTGTTCCTTGATGGCCCAAAAAATGTAAAAGGAGATAGTGACTGTTACAGGCCCATAATTTCTGCCTTGAGTAGAGCAATGAAGAAGGTGGAAACCCTTCTCCCCTATCCTGGTTGCACAGTGAGTTTCTCCATTGCTTGTCCTATCTTCAAAGAGATCAGAACAGTTCTAGGACCCAAAACCTTTCACACAATTAAAGAATTCCACCTATATGACCCTGCATTTGGTAAGGAACACAGAGTGAGTACAACTTTTTGACCAGTCTCTGTCTTTTGGTGTCAAAATTTCTACCTCATAGAGAGAATCACAGAATGGTTTAGATCCACCTCTACATACCTCCCCATAAAAAGGAGGCTTCTCTAATTTTGTCCCTCCTTAGAACACTAGAGCTACATTATTAGACTATGTTTAATTATTTTTTTTAAAGATCTGTCTTCATCACTAAACTCCAAAATGCATATGGTTGAGAATGATATATATTTGGTTTTTGTACTGTCAAGATGAGTTCAGTGCCTGGCAGCTTGTTGAAGAAATTAGTCTAGTAGATTATTGGTAATGAAGCCATTTGCACATGAGAGCATCAGATAATAATATTAACACCTCTGAAATCCTTCTTTCAAAAATTATCAAACATTCATAATGTTGCAGGAAGTCAGGGACCCTGAACAGAGGGACTGGCTGAAGCCACGGCAGAAGAACATAAATGGTGAAGATTTCATGGACATTTATCAGTTCCCAAAATTAGTACTTTTATAATTTCTTATGCCTATCTTTACTGCAATCTCTGAACATAAATTGTGAAGACTTTGTGGCCATTTATCACTTCCCTTATCAATACTCTTATAATTTCCTAAGCCTGTCTTTACTTTAATCTCTTAATCCCACCATTTTCATAAGCTGAGGATGTATGCCACCTCAGGACCCTGTGATGACTGTGTTAACTGTACAAATTGTTTGTAAAACATGTGTGTTTGAGCAATATGAAATCAGGGCACCCTGAAAAAGAACAGAACAACAGCAATCTTCAGGGAACAAGGGAAGATAACCTTAAGGTCTGACTGCCTGAAGGGTCAGGCAGAATAGAGCCATATTTTTCTTCTTGCAGAAAGCAAGTAGGAGAAATATCACTGATTTCTGTTCTCAGCAAGGAATAACCCTGGGGAAGGAATGCATTCCCAGGGGTAGGTCTATGGATGGCCGCTCTGGGAGTGTCTGTCTTATGCAGTTGAAGATAAGGGATGAAATACGCCCTGGTCTCCTGCAGTGCCCTCAGGCTTACTAGGATTGGGAAATTCTAGTCAGACTGGTTGTCTGCTTTCAAACCCTGTTTCGTGTTAAGATGTTTATCAAGACAATGCATGCCCAGTGGGACCTGGAACCTCATCAGTAATTCTAATTTCACCCTCTGCCATGTGATCTTTTATTGCCCTCTGAAATCATGTGATCCCTGTGACCAACTCCCTATTCATATATCCCCTCCCCTTTTGAAATCCTTAATAAAATCTTGCTGGTTTTGTGACTCAGGTGGGCATCACAGAAACCGCCGATATGTGATGTCACCCTCCGCGGCCCAGCTGTAAAATTTCTCTCTTTGTACTCTTTCTCTTTATTTCTCAGACTGGCCGACACTTAGGGAAAATAGAAAACAACCTACATTGAAATACTGAGGACTGGTTCCCCCGATACATATCACTGAAAATCATACACACGAACTATGCAATATACCTGCAGCAGAATTTTCAGATGATCTAATGGCATTGTGCATGTCTGAGCATAAGTACCAGCTATGCCTCCAGCCAACAGATATTTCCACAACAGGCCAGACTTTCTTCCTTCATCAATGAAATTACAAAAAGTCCATTTATCTCCCATATCAATTCCTTATTTAAAAAAGTAATAATAATAATTACATGAACTCAAATAAAAATTTTATCTCCTTATAAGATCTAAATAATGTTTTATATATCTCAGATCCACAGTAAATTAATATCCTCTCCAAGAATATTGGGCTTCACTAACTAGCACGATTTAAAATAACTCATTAATAAGCTTGAAGTACTGTCAATTATAAATTAATAAATAAACTATTTTAAAATTCATATGGAACCAAAAAAAAAAAAAAGAGCTCACATAGCCAAGACAATCCTAAGCAAAATGAACAAAGCTGGAGGCGTCATCATGCCACCAGACTTCAAACTATACTACAAGGCTACAGTAATGAAAAGAGCAAGGTACTGGTACAAAAACAGACACATAGACCAATGGAACAGAATAGAGAACTCAGAAATAAGACCACACATCTACAACCATCTGATCTTCAAAAAACCCAACAAAAACAAGCAATGGTGAAAATATTCCCTATTTAATAAATGGTGCTGGAAGAACTGGCTAGCCATACACAAAAAATTGCAACTGGGCCCCTTCTTATACAAAAATTAACTCAAGATCAATCAAAGACTTAAATGTAAAACCCAAAACTATAAAAACCCTAGAAGAAAATATAGGCAATACCATTCAGGACATAGGCACAGGAAAAGATTTCATGATGAAATCACCAAAAGCAATTGCAACAAAAGCAAAAATTGACAAGTGGGATCCAATTAAACTAATTAAACTAGTTTCTTTGCTGTACAGCAAAAGAAACTATCATCACAGTGAACAGGCAACCTACAGAATGGGAAAAAATTATTGCAATCTATGCATCTGACAAAGGTCTAATATCCAGAATCTACAAGGAACTTAAACAAATTGACAAGAAAAAACAAATGACTCCATTAAAAAGTGGGCAAAGGACATGAACAGATACTGCTCAAAAGAAGACATACATGTGGTCAACAAACATATTTAAAAAAAAACAAAGCTTGACATCACTGATCATTAGAGAAATGCAAGTCAAAACTGCAATGAGATACCAACTCACGCCAATCAGAATGCCAATTATTAAAAAGTCAAGAAACAACAGATGCTGGAGAGGTTGCAGAGAAATAGGAACACTTTTATACTGTTAGTAGGACTATAAATTAGTTCACCCATTGTAGAAGACAGTGTGATGATTCCTCAAAGATCTAGACCCAGAAATACCATTTGACTCAAATTCCATTACTTGGTATAGAGGAATATAAATATAAATATTTATATTGCAGAGGAATATAAATATTTCTATTACAAAGATACATGCATACATATGTTCACTGCAGCACTACAGCAAACACATGTCACAAGAGCAAAGACATGGAATCAACCTAAATACCCATCAATGATTGACTGGATAAAGAAAATATGATACATATATTCCATGGAATACTATGCAGTCATAAAAAGGAATGAGTTCATGTCCTTTGCAGGGACATGGATGAAGCTGAAAGCCATTATCCTCAGCAAACTAATACAGGAACAGAAAACCAAATACTGCATGTTATCACTTATAAGTGGGAGCTGAACAATGAGAACACATGGACACAGGGAAGGGAACAACACACACTGGGGCCTGTCGGGAGGTGGGTGGGAGGAAGGAGAGTATTAGGAAAAATAGCTAATGCTTGCTGGGCTTAATACCTAGGTGATGGGTTGACAGGTATAGCAAATCACCATCACACACATTTATCTGTGCAACAAATCTGCACATCCTGCACATGCACCCTGGAACTTAAAATAAAAATAAAAATTAAGAAAAGAGGCCAGGCATGGTGGCTCTCACCTGTACTCCCAGCACTTTTGGAGGCCAAGGCAGACAGATCACTTAAGGTCAGGAGTTTGAGACCAGCCTAGCTAACATGGTGAAATCCCATCTCTACTAAAACTACAAAAATTAGCTGAGTGCAGTGGTATGCGCCTGTATCCCAGCTACTCCAGAGGCTGAGGAAGGAGAATCACTTGAACCTGGGAGATAGAGGTTGCAGTGAGCCAAGATCATGCCACTGTACTCCATCCTGGGTGACAGAGCAAGGCTCCGTCTCAAAAAAGAAGAAAGTAATAGTAGAAACCACAATTACTTTTGCACCAACCTAATATCTTCAGTCAGACTCTTTACTTTTAATGAAACAGATATAAAATATACAACACACATTTAAAGCAGTTTCCTTTTACATCTTTACCTACGGTGGAAGTGACAAAAATTAGGTCTTTCTATGTAATGCCCAAAGCAGATAGTAAGCTCTGCTACACATATATCATAAAGTAGGAATATTTTGAGGGCCCAGAAGTTTGATAACATTTGTCATGATTAAGGACCTGGGCTCAGGAGCCAGATAGAATTCAAATTCTGACCTCCTGAATTCCTAATTGAATGATCTCTCTGGGTCTCAATTTCCTCAAATGCAAAATGGAGACAATAGTAATACCTACTTTGTTGAGTTCTAAAGATTAAATGACTTAAAAGTACATAAAGCACTTATCACAGTGCTTCGCACTAAAAGAGACTAAGTGAATGTTAGTTACTGGTATTATCAATTGTAAAACACAGACTCTTTGGTGGCATTTGGGCGTCCAGTGCCTATGCTATGCATAGTCATTAGCAATAATGTGACTAAAAAATAGGTTAGTATCTGTTACATATATAAAAACTAACATTTGCAGAGCAAAGTCAGTACTATATTAAAGCTATATGTGTCATTTTTAATTTTCATAATAACCCTGAGAAGTATTATCATCCCAGTTTTAGAGTTAAGAAAACTGAGGCCCAGAGAGATTAACTAATTTACCCCAATTCACCCAGTAAGTGGCAGAGCCAGGATTTGAACCAAAGCAGCCTGAATCCAGAGCCTGCACTCTGTATTCCACCCTGAAAACGGGCTGTTTTCTACTTCTTTGCTGTACAGCTATACTGCCAAACCTATTTGTTTCTCATGAAATTACTATAAGCCAAACAGTGAAGGTGCCCCGGAACAAATGACGCACCCTTTGTTAGCACTACACTTAAAAAAACAGTTTATTGAATTTAATTTCTATTTCTTTATTAGATTGTCACAGACAATATGTCATTGAATCTTCAAAATAGCTATTTCCCATGTATTTATCTTCCTTTTATCTTCATTATCAAACAGAAAACTTATCCTATAGTAGGCATAGACAACAAATGTATTTTTTCATTGACTTGAATTTCCTTTAATCATCTTTAAGAGTACAGAGGAAAAAGTACCAAAAAGATAACATATTCGCCTAATGATTACATATGTTTTAAATTAAAATAATGTTGGTAACTGAAGAGCGTCATAAGTAATGTGGTAAGAGTTAAGAAAACACACTATTCAAGCTAAGGCTATAGTGGAATGTCTTTGATTTTTCTACTTGTCAATAGTAATGTGATTCTACTGATCATCTCTCTTTCTCAGAGCAATCTCCTAAAGATATAGGAAAAGCTATAGAGCTTCATGCAAAACTTGTTTTCACTTAGTTCAGTTTCCTTAGAAGGCAGTTAAAAGGAGTTAAGTTAGGCTTAGCTTTCACATACTTGACTTGGGCATCTTGGGATTTGGGGAGTTATAGAAAATAGGATGGTGGCAGGTTGGTATTTATTGCAACTTTTTCTTAAATACATAGACTATTAAAAGAAAGTCCTAATGTTAAAGAAAAATGAAAGAAAAAAACATAGTTTTCATAAAGAAACAATAGATGTCACAGATTTGAAATACAAGTTTCAGTTCAAGGTTCTTTATTTCCTACCAATAATTGATAATAATAACTAATACTTACGGTGTTTAACATGTGTCAGCTGCTGTTGTAAGTGCTTTACCTATATTAACTAGTTTAATCCTCAAAACAACTTAAGGTGTAGGTACTGTCCATAGATCATTTTACAAACATTAGGAAACTGAAGTAAAGAGGGGTCACAGCTTGTAAAGGTGGAACTAAGATCTGAACTCAAGCAAGCTAGCTCCAGAGTCCTTGCTCCTGACCACTGACCAGCATGCATTAATTATTTCCTGTTCACAAGGCACTGTATTCAGTATTTTAGTACGATTGTCTCATGAATCCTCTCACCAGCCCTATGGAGTAGGTAATATCACCTCTATAGTTCAAAAAAACGAGACTTAGAAAGGTTAAATGATGTCCCCAAGGTCACAGGGATACTAAGTAGGGGCACTAAGAAGCACACTCCGGAAGTATGATTCTAGAGTTCATGAGCTTAAATGTTACACTAGCCTCCTTACCTTTAGAGGCCAGTTACTTGGGTGCAGTGGCTCATGCCTGTAATCTCAGCATTTTGGGGGACTGAGGCGAGCAGATCACTTGAGGTCAGGAGTTCGAGACCAGTCAGACATGGTGAAACCCTGTCTCCACTAAAAATACAAAAAATTTAGCCGGGCATGGTGGTACATGCCTCTAATCCCAGCTACTCAGGAGGCTGAGGCAGGAGAATTGCTTGCATCTGGGAGGTTGCAGTAAGCCAAGATCACGCCACCACACTCCAGCCTGGGCAACAGAGCGAGAAACTCTGTCTCAAAAAAATTTAAAAAAAGAAAAGGCCAGTTACTTAACCTCTCTCTGCCTTGGTTTCCTCATCTATAACATAGGAATAATAATCCCTACCTTAGAGTTGTAAAAGCATATTGTAGTACACAGAAGAACAGTGTAGATTATAACTGGGAATCACCAAGCAATATTTTTAAGAAATTTTTTAAAACCTTTTAAATTTTAAGACTTTTTTTTTTTTTTTTTTTTTTGAGACAGAGTTTCACTCTTGTTGCCCAGGCTGGAGTGCAATGGTGTGATCTGGGCTCAGTGCAACCTCCGTCTCCCAGGTTAAAGCAATTCTGCCTCAGCCTCGCAAGTAGCTGGGATTACAGGCATGTGCCACCAAGCCAGGCTAATTTTGGTTAGTAGCGATGGCATTTCGCCATATTGGTCAGGCTGGTCTTGAACTCCTGACCTCAGGTGATCTGCCCTCCTCAGCCTCCCAAATACTAGGATTACAGGCATGAGCCACCATGCCCGGCCTCAAATTTTAAGACATTTTGAAGCATAGATCTCTAAGAGTACTTGGAGACAAATGCTATGCAGACTATGTTATATATATATGACTATGTGCCTTGCCATTCTTTCAAGAGAATTCCAGTTATGGTTTATACATTCATCCAGTAAATATTGGGAAAGCATTATCTAAATCTGCAATTCACAATTCCTACTTTCAGGTAAGTAAATAGGCAACTATCATACAGCGTGATGGTGTGCTGAGTAGGAGTAACTGACTTTTTTTTTTTTTTAGACAGAGTCTTGCTCTGTCACCCAGGCTGCAGTGCAGTGGCGCGATTTCGGCTCACTGCAAGCTCCGCCTCGCGGGTTCAAGCCACTCTCTTGCCTCAGCCTTCTGAGTAGCTGGAACTACAGGTGCCCGCCACTACGCCCAGCTAATTTTTTGTATTTTTAGTAGAGACGGGGTTTAGCCAGGATGGTCTCGATCTCCTGACCTCATGATCCATCCGCCTCAGCTTCCCAAAGTGCTGGGATTACAGGCGTGAGCCACCGTGCCTGGCAGTAATCAACTCTTAAGAATGTAGTTATTCTCAATAAATGGATGCTTTTTGCAAGTTGAGACTTTGGTTGAAGTAGATATTATATGCCAATTCTTGGCATTGTACAAATTTCTAAGGAAACAACATTCTATAGCATCACTTGTTTAATCAGCAAGATCTCACTAGCAAATCTAACAGTTTATAATGTATTACATTTTAATGCCCATGATGCATAGCATAAAATATACCAATAGTAAGAAAGAGACCACTTTCAGTAAAATGATTCTGGTAATGGGCAACTTCAACATCTTTTTTTGCAGGTTTAAGTAAAAAATACTTCCTCCATTCAACCCAATTCACTGTCATTGACCCATCAATATCCATGCTGTATATTATTTAAGAAGAATATGCTCAAATATAAATTATGATTCATATATTTCAAAAAACATTATCGAAATGACATATTCTTAAAGTCAGAAAAGTTAGGTTATAGTTGAGTTCTTCCTGTTGTTACTTTTATGATATAGAGTCCACTTAACATCTCTGAACTTCAGTTTATGTGAGAATAATTCCTATAACCCAGAGCTATTAGACTATTAAATAAGTTTACAAAGAACTACAGAACTTGTAAGTCAGTAGTACCGCATCCCAATTTTCTAGTATTTCTTCTTAAACATTTCTCCTTAAACATTTCTCCTTCTTTCTGTCTTATAACCTCATTTTGTAACTTCTTATATGTTCTCTAGCAAAGAATGGTTGACAATTACCCTTTTTGGTTATGGATCTTATAAGACAATATACATTTTCTATGGCTATAAAATATCCAGTATCCAAAATATCAAGATGTCCATATATCCATGGAAATATAATTCCCATTAATATGAAATAATAGTTTTGAAGCCAACTTTTTTTGAGACAGGGTCTTACTATGTTGCCCAGGCTAGTCTTGAACTTCCAAGTTCAAGCTATGCTTCCACCTCAACCTTCTGAGTAGCTGGATCCACAGGCAAGTGCCACTGTCCATGACTCAAGTCAATTTTAAAAATTTTAGGAATTCTCTGCTATGCAGCCATAAAAAAGAATGAGTCCATGTCCTTTGCAGGGACATGGAGGAAGCTGGAAACCATCATTCTCAGCAAACTAACATAGGAAGAGAAAACCAAAGACCGTGTGTTCTCACTCACAAGTGGGAATTGAACAATGAGAACACATGGACACAGGGAGGGGAATATCACACACTGGGGCCTGTCAAGGGGTGTGGGAGAAGGGGAGGGAGAACATTAGAACAAATACCTAATGCATGCAGGGCTTAAAACCTAGATGACAGGTTGATAGGTGCAGCAAACCACTATGACACATGTATACTTGTGTAACAAACCTGCACGTTCTGCACCTGTATCCCAGAACTTAAAATAAAATAAAAATTTTTTAAAAGGAAAAAAAAGAATGTTAGGAATTCTCATTGAAGAATTTCTCAAATCCCTGAATGCAGTTAAGAATTTGAAGAAAGCCCTTCTGTATGGTCATGCTGAGCCAGCTCCTGTGCCTGGAATTGGGCCACAGTCCCCAAGCTTCGCCCTCCACCTCTTGACCACGGACCCCCACCAAGTGAGCAAGCCTGGGGCCTTCACGAAATTGTGAAAGCAGGATCCGGGTGTTCTGCACACCAAGGAAATGCACTTCCTGAGGGAATGGGTGAAGAGCATGGGGGGTAAAGTACCACCTGATATTCAGAAAGCTAAATCAGAAGAAAATATCAAGGAAGGAAAAACAGAGAGCAAGAAGACAGAAAGAAAACGTAAAGACAGATGAACCGTCAAGTGAGAAAACTGATCTAGAAATTGATAATGATGGTGTGACTGAACAAGATACTGATGCCCCTCAAGAAATGGGAGATGAAAAATGCAGAGAAAACAGAGGAGATGATGGATCAGCAAATGGTAAGAAAGTGGTTGCCACTGAAACCGTAAATGATGGTGATCTGCAAAAAGCCATTGGCTCATTCACAGATGCCATTAAGCTGAATCCTCACTTGGCCATTCTGTGTGCCAAGAGAGCCAGTGTCTTCATCAAATTATAGAAGCCCAATGCTGCCATTCAAGACCGTGACAGAGCTATTGAGATAAATCCTGATTCATTTCAGCCTTACAAGTGGTGAGAAAACACACAGAGACTTCTGGGTCTTTGGGAAGAAGCAGCCCATGCCCTTGCCCTTGCCTGGAAATTGGATTATGATGAAGATGCTAGTAAAATGCTGAAAGAAGTTCAAACCTAGGGCCTAGAAAATTATAAAACATTGGAGAAAGTATGAGTGAAAACATGAAGAGCAAGAGATCAAAGAAAGAATAGAAAGGGTTAAGAAGGCTCTTGAGAAAAGCATGAGAGAGCCCAGAGGGAGGAAGAAGCCAGAAGATGATCCGGAGCTCAGTAAGGCTCTTTTCCAAGTGGCTTTCTGGGAGAATGCCTGGTAATTTTCTCAGAGAAATGCTTGGAATGGGTGGGGACATATCTGGAATGGCAGGAATGCCTGGACTCAAAATTCTTAGTGATCAGAGGTTCTCACAGCCATGCAGTGTTCAGAAATTATGGTGGCCTTCCAGGATGTGGCCCAGAACCCAGAAAATACATCAAAATGCCAGAGCAACCTGAAGGTTATGAATCTCATCTGTAAATTGTCAGCCAAATTTGGAGGTCAAGCGTAATGCCCTTCTGATAAATAAAGCCTTTGCTAAAGGAAAAGCAATCTAGATCACCTAATGGATGCTGCAATAATGCAAACCAGTGTACCTCTGACCTTATCAAGACAGCTGGGGTGCTTTGAAGATAATCCCTACCCATCTACCCCAAATGCAACTAAAGCATTTTACAGTGGTTTGCCATTAGGGTATTCATGGAGATAATGCTTTCCTACTAGGAATTACAAACTTTAAACACTTTTTAAAACTTAAAAATATTTAAAACAAATTAAAAGGGTTTCTTTCTTTTTTTTTTTTTTTTTTTTTTTTTTTTACCTGAGACGGAGTCTTGCTCTGTTTCCCAGGCTGGAGTGCAGTGGTGTGATCTCGGCTCACTGCAACCTCTGCCTCCCAGGTTCTTGTCTCAGTCAATCCCTTTCTCACTTTCATCAGCAACTATTGCTAAACTTCATGCATCTCCTCAGGCCATCCAGTGAATTCCTGATACTCACTTTTAGGCCATGTCATTCCCTATTTCTCCCTGAAATATGAGTGTGCAAGCAATCTCATCTTTAAAGAAACAAAAACAAAAAACCTCTTGACCCCACTTTCCCCACTATCACCTTTATCTCTCTTTGCCTTTGCAGCAACACCCCTTAAAGACTTGTTTCCCTTGCATGTCCACCTTCTTCTTGTAATTCTCTCTTGAGCCCACTCTCAGGCTCTCACCACCATTACTCCACCAGTGGCCTCCATGGCACTAAATCCAGTGGTCCATTCTCTGTCCTCAACTTAGTCTATCAGCATTTGATAGACAGAACTGTCTCCTCTCTCAAATGTGTTCTTTATTTGGCTTCCAGAACAAAGTATTCTCCTGGTTTTCTTCCTTTCTCTCTGGTTCTTTCCTCTTATTCTCCTTCCCTGGTTTCTCCTCATTTCCCTTGCCACATTAACATTAGAGCATACCAGGACTCAGCATACTGTACTCCCTCCCTGGTCATCTCAGCCATTCTCATGGCTTCAAACATCATCTACAAGCCCGTAACTCCCAAATCTGAACTCCAGACTCATTTCAAGATACCTACTTGATATCTCTACTTGGAGGTCTGATTAGCATCTGAAACTTGAGAACAAAATAGGACTCTGAGATCTACTCCATCTTAAATCTGCTCCTCTCACAGTCTTACTCATTTCAATACATTAAGGCAGCTACAGCCTCCTAGATGCTCAGACCAAAAACTTTGGTAGTATCCTTAACTATTCACTTTCTTTTATGCCCCACACATAATCCAGAAGTAAATCTTGTCAAAATTTCAAACTCTATCCAGCATCCACTCACTTCTCACCTTCCTCCATCCTGGTGCAAGCCGTCCTAAAATCTTGTCTGTTATTATTGCAGCACTGTCTTAATTGGTCTCTCTGTTTCACCCTTGCCCCGACAAACTATTCTCAGTACACCAGCCAGAATGACATGGTTAAAACTTAAGTTAGATCATGTCACAGCTCTGTTTAAAACCACCCAATGACTTAACCGAGTAAAAACCAAAGTTCTTACAATTTCCTGCAAGCCTTATGTGATCTGGCCTCCTATTACCTCTAGATTTCATCTTCTACCATGCTCTCCCTAATTCACTCTATTCTGCACACACTGGCCTCCTCTCAATGCCCTAACCCTGTCAGAGACACTGCCTACTTCACCCTTTGCTGTTGCCATTTCCTTTGCCTGGAAAGCTCTTCCCCCAAAGATCATCATAGCTCCCTCTCTTACTTCCTTCATATCTCTACTCAAATGTCACTTTCAAGACTTCCCTACTCACCACAGTTAAATTGCATTTCCCCAACACACACACACACACACACACACACACACACACACGAGTCTCCCTCTTCTGTTTTATTTCCCCTTAGCACTTTTCATCATCTAACATAGCTTAATTATTTATTTAGTTAATTGTTTTTCTCCTCTTGTTTATGGTGAGCTCTATGAGAGCGAAGATTTTGGCCTATTTCCTTCACTACTGCATCCTTAGCACCTAGATAAATGGCAGGCGTATCACAGATACTCAATAAATATTTGTTAGACAATAAATAAATCCACTCTTCATCGCCACCTCTTGTGCTTTACACTCAGAGGTTGAAATGTTGAGTCTTATTCAAGGACTCTCTGTCTTGAGCTGTTGGAACCCTTTTCTCCCTATCAGTCATCTCCTGTCTCTATAACAGATCCAACATGTCCTTCTCTGATGGCTACTTCTCAGATCTCTCCTATCCTCCAAATGATAAAAAAAAAAATTTAAAAAGACTTGTCTTTCCGTATCATTTAAATTTCTCTTAAACCACATACCCACATTAACCATTTCTCTTAAACCACAGTCCTCACATCCTTACCCTCACTCACTCAACAGCCCTATGCAACCTGACTTAACCCTTTACCACCCTACTCAAACTCCTTTCACTGAGATCCCCAGAAATCTCCCAAATGCCAGATCCAATGGATATTTTCCAATAATGTTATTTCTGTTCTTTTCTGTTTAAAAAAGAAAAGATCTAAAAAATGAAGACACATAAAATGTTCAAGAAATAGAGGATGGAACATCATAAATACGTCAGTTCTCGCCAATATTAAGCTATAAATTCAATAAATTGCCATCAAAATTCCAAAACTCATATATATATGTGTGTGTGTGTGTGTGTGCATGTGTATGCACATGTATATACCTAAACAATCTGATTTTAAAATTCATATAGAAGAGGAAAGGGTCAAAAATAGCATTGACACTACTGGAGATGAATGTAAGTCCAGATATCAAGAGGTATTATACAGCGATAGCAATTAAGACATGTGGTATTGATACACAGTAGACAACAACTAATATAACAGGAAAAGGAAACCAGAAATACATCCATACACAGATGAAAATTTAATATATGACTAGAGGTAAGCATTTCAAATCTGTAGGAAAAGGATGGGACTAACCAATACATGGTGATAGGACAACTGACTATAGAGGAAAAAAATGAAATTGAATCCTTATTTCACACCACACACAAACATCAATTACAGGTGAATTAAAGAACTAAATATGAAATATCAAAAAATTTAAATAAGATATTGATGAATATCTTCATGCCCCAGGGTAAGGAAGAATTTCTCAATATGTCAAAAGCACAACCATAAAAGAAAAAGAGACAAATAAAACTACATTGAAATTTAAAATGTCTGCACAACAAAAAAAACACTGAAAAAAAATTTTTTACATAAGCAACAAACTGGGAAAAGATATTCATATTGCATAATATTAACGTAGGATTAATATCCAGAATTTAGAAAGAACACCTACAAGCTATTAAGAAAAAGACAACCAATCCTACTGAAAAATTGACAAAAGGAATGAACAGGTAATTCACAGAAAAGGAATATCCAAATGGCCAGCAAATATATGAAGAGATAATTAGTTTTACTAGTAATAAGAATATAATTAATTACATTTAGTTACATTAAAAATAATGAGATAATATTTCTGACCCATAGGTTTGGAAAATATTAAAATATTAGAATACTACAGTACCAAGTGTTGGAATGGAAATACATTTTTGGTAGGAATATAAAGTGGTACAACTACTTTGGAGAGCAATTTGGGATATTTAATTAAAGTTAAATATCTGTACATTTATGCAGCCAACAGACACATGAAAAAATGCTCATCATCACTGGCCATCAGAGAAATGCAAATCAAAACCACAATGAGATACCATCTCACACCAGTTAGAATGGTGATCATTAAAAAGGCAGGAAACAACAGGTGCTGGAGAGGATGTGGAGAAATAGGAATGCTTTTACACTGTTGGTGGGATTGTAAACTAGTTCAACTATTGTGGAAGACAGTGTGGCGATTCCTCAAGGATCTAGAACTAGAAATACCATTTGACCCAGCCATCCCATTACTGGGTATATACCCAAAGGATTATAAATCATGCTGCCATAAAGACACATGCACACGTATGTTTATTGTGGCACTATTCACAATAGCAAAGACTTGGAACCAATGCAAATGTCCATCAATGACAGACTGGATTAAGAAAATGTGGCACATATACACCATGGAATACTATGCAGTCATAAAAAGGATGAGTTCATGTCTTTTGTAGGGACATGGATGAAGCTGAAAGCCATCATTCTGAGCAAACTATCGCAAGGACAGAAAACCAAACACCACATGTTCTCACTCATAGGTGGGAACTGAACAATGAGAACACTTGGACACAGGGTGGGGAACATCGCACACTGGGGCCTGTCGTGGGGTGGGGGAGGGGGGAGGGATAGCATTAGGGGATATACCTAATGTAAATGATGAGTTAATGGGTGCAGCATACCATCATGGCACAGGTATACATATGTAACAAACCTGCACGTGGTGCACATGTACCCTAGAACTTAAAGTATAATAAAAAAAAGAAAGGTAAATGTCTGTAAAGTCTATGACCAAACAATTCCACCACAAGTAATACACAAGGAGATGTACACAAGAATATCCATTGCAGTATTATATTATATTATATTGGCAAAAAAAGAAACTTTTAACCTAAATAACCACCATCAGAATTCATAAGTAAATTGAGTTATATTTATTAAATGGAACCATACAGTGGTTAAAATGATTGAACTAGAGCTATATGCATTGACATAAATAAATCTCCAAAAATTGAAGGATTAGAAAATAGTCATTAAAAATCCAGTATGTCACCATTTAAAAGCTTAAGGCATAAGAAACAATATCCTATATTTTAAGAGTGTATCTATAGTAAAATGTACGCAAATATAAAAATCTATATGAGAATGATAAGTTCAGAATAGTAGCTACTTCTGGCAGGAATGGAGGAAATGGGTTTAGAGAATAATACATTGAAAATGTTTGCTGCCTATAATATTTTATTTTTAAAAATCTGAGTCAAATATGTAAAATGTTAAATATTACAAACCCAGTGGTAGGTATGGTTTTTGGTTATATTATTCTCTTTATTGTTCTGTATAAAATAGTTCTTAACAAGTTAGTTTTATTTCAGGAATGTTTAACATGAGAAAATCTATTACTATAATTCATTACGTAAATAGATCAAATGACACATTTATATAGTTTAATAAAATTCAGCACTATCCCGATAAGATACTTTTCTTTGTTGTTCTTCTATGTATTTCTGTCACAATCTTTGCCACATTGCAACTGCCTGTTCACTGTTAGCACACATGCACACACACACACACACACACACACGCACGCACACACACAGTGGACTGTCAGCTCTGTAAGGACAGGCACAAGGGCCAGGCTACCATTGCATCCTCATTCGCTAGTACATGCCCAGCAAAAAGGATCAAACTTGATAAATATAAAGGACATAATCTTATAAAAAGCAATAAATATATACACTAAAATGATACCAGGTTAACATTTGGGTGATTATATTATGGTGACCTTGGGCAAGTTACTTAACCTCACTTGTCAACAATTTCCTCTTCTGTGAAAAATATCAGACTTTGCCTCTAAAGTCCTGTGAGGATTAAATGAGATAATGTATGTAATATTCTTAGAAGAGTGCTAGCAGACAGATGTTCAAAAATGAAAAGCCATTTATTCGTATTTTTCTAACATTTCCATAGTCATCACTTTTATCACTAAAAAGGGTTTAGAGATAATAAAATTAATAATAATAAAAATTAAGTTTAATATATACATACATATATAAGGGCTGACCTTTCAAGAATCTTCTCTGCCTCTTTTTTAGAAATATTTATACCTGTTAACTTGAGAGCATCGATAAATTTCTGAAGTATCAATCACTTCTTTAAAGGAATAAAGAAAATAAGGATCAACTGGAAAGTTTGAAAAGATACAGAAGCAAATATTATTTAGTGCATTATTATCCTGAAAGCCACTCAGGCAAAGAATACACTTTTAGAAAAAAAAAAAAAAAAGAAATGGCCTCAGGTGTAAGCAACTGGAAGCATTCCTACATGGTTTCTGGCGGCAGAAACACAACAAGATGCCTCTCAGATGACTAGAAGTGAAACCTCATGCCTTGGAATTGCCAAATAAACATTCCCTGGCCTTTGTTGTACACATCCTGAAAATTAATAGCATGAGTTTACTGCTGCACAGAACCACTGCAAGAAGAAAATGGTTCACCTAAAGAAAATTTTTAGTGGTGTCTTTGTAAAAGTCACCTCCAGAGCCTAAAACTGTTGTATATATTGGAATCTAATATGACCTGGGGATTTCAAAATCTGAAGCCCATCTGAAACTCATCTTCAAACATGGATACGCCAAGGTCAAGAATAAGACTCTCTCTCCAACAGACAACACAGTTAGGAGCACCTGAGGAAGTTTGGTGTCATTTGCTTAGAAGACTTCATTCATATTGCCTTCCCAAGGAAGTATTTCCAGGAGATCTCATGGTTCCTGCACCCTTCCCAGCTCTTGGTGGCCCATCACGCTACCAAGAATAGAGTGAGGTTCTTCCAGGAGATGGGCTCGCCTGGCTATCAGAGTAAATACATCAATCAGCTCATTCACCAGCTGAACTAGACCCAGAATATCTGAATGCATTGGAAGCATGTGTTTCTGTTTTTTTGAATTGTTATCAAAAATAACAACTGGAATTGTATCTTGAGGGAAGAGTATTTCCTGCTTTATCTCCAAAAACTGGAAGAGAAGAGTCAATGAAACTACAGCAAGTTATGTACATGGCAGGCACCTCTCATCACAGTCCAGCTCCAAGGAAACATTCCAGTGTTTCCTACACTGGCTGCCGCCTCCTCTGAAATAACCACATGTCATGAAAGGAGTCCTGCTGTGTCACATTTGCACAAGGCCCCCTAAGACTCCTGCAGCAGTGGACCAAGCCCAAGGACATAATTGAATCTGAGAGTTCCTAGGGCCTTGTTTTGAAAAGACTTGAAATACAATTAGGAAGACGGGCACAAAAACAAGTGGTGGGTTGTCTCTTGTGAGTCTATGTTCCAACTTTTCACTGATGTCTTTGAGAGTGCTCAGACCTGGCTGGATCTAGTATACCTGCTGGCTTTTGTATCATAGGCTGCAACTAGCTTAGTCCTTTTCTCTAAAAGCTCAGGATTTGAGAATGAAGGACCCGTTCACCAGAAAAACATGTATGTACTCAAAATTTTTTTTGCTTGCAGTTTCAGGATGTTTAGACCCTTCTCCTCAGGGACCTATGTACCTTATGTGAGGAAGTCCTGCTCTTATGAGGATTGGTCATCCAGGCCCTGATCTTGCTCGTCTCTGGTTCCACGTCCCATGGAAGACCAAAGCTTACCAAGACAGCTTTTTCCCTTCACTGTGGCAGATTGTGTTGCCCCCTGCACCATCTATAACTCTGGGAAATGCCTGTCGTATCTTCTCTTGGGCTTCAGGGTAGAATGTCCTGGTTTCTCTGACAATCAGCACTCTCCTTAAAACCCAGATCAAAAAGGAATGAACCATTTTCTCGGTTTGGCATAGATAAAATTAGTGCTGTTTGATTTTTTGGGCCCCAGGCAGGTTAATTAGCATTTCCTGGCATATTCTAGTCTCCAGTAGTCTACTTCAGGAGACTCTAGTCTCCTGCTGGTAATGATATAGTAGTAGAGAGTAGACCAGCAACTGGGCTTCTGAGGATTTTAATCCTGAAAACAGTGGGTCTGACACTGTAGTGTTTTTCATGAGTGTCCACCCCTAAGAGAGCCTTCCCAATACTCCCTTCACTTGGTTGCCTCCACTTGCCATCCGAGCAATTGGCGAGGATGTGCCAGGCCTAGGTTACACTTGAAAACATGCTTGACCTTGCATTCCCTGGTCCTTTCAGGTCAGTTTTGCTGCAGTTTTGGCTCATGGGGCCCTCAAACATGGCTGGGAAATTGAGTTCGAGGTATAACAGTGCCTTAAAATGTTTCAGCCTATGAGGTAATTAATTAGGTTGGTTGGCTCCAGAGGTAACCTGGCTCCAGAGGTAACCTATTAGGAAGATGTGCTATAGATGTTATTCTTACACTGTAATTAAACATTGTGAAATCAGATTACTTTAAAATAATGTATCACTAAGTCATGGGAGAAAAGCAGTTGTGGGTATGGAAGCCCAGGGCTTACATCCCAGCTCTCTCTTATACTAAATATGGGTACAGCATTTCCACTCTTCGTCTATAAAATGCGAGCTAATATCCTCTAGCCTCTCTGTCTCACATGGTAGTTAAAAGGATTAAGCAAAACAATAGTTTGTAATTCATAATTCTATACAAATAAAAGATGTGATTATTTTAAAAATAAATCTTGAAGCTTGTAATCTGGTCTTTGGGGAAAAAATCATAAATCATAAAATACAAATTCGGTAAAATTGAAAACATCTGTGCCTCAAAATACATCATTAGAAAGATGAAAAATAAAAGCCACAGAACAAAAATACAAACCTTACAACTAACAAAAGATAGTATTCAGAGTATATAAGAAATTCGATCAATCAATAAGAAAAAGACAAATAATGTAATGAATAAGCAAAGAACATGAAAAGGGACCCCACAGGACCTATAACTTATTCGTGTTTCTACATTATCGCAGTCCTCACCTCACTGTGCTCTCATTTCTTTCCTTACTCCCACTTAGATTCCATGATCCATCATCTTAACCAATACCTTACATATCCCTTTACTCCCTGATGCCTCCTTTATTTCCCTTATTCATTTGGCAAAACCATAACCTTGAGTAAATCCCTGCAACTTCACCTCTGTGGCTAACTGGAGCTATAGGCACACTTCTTCCAATGCAGCTGAAAAACGGGTCCAAATTCGGTTAAGAATTTGCAGATACGGTAGCAGAAAGATGAAGGAGGCCCATAAAATGGCTTCCATGTCTTCAGTGAAGAATGAAGCATGTTGTAAAAGTGAGGATGTAAGGATGTGAGGGAGAGAGGATCAGAAAGACAGGATGTGAGGACCAGAAGTTTGAAGGGATTTGAAGAAGGTATAGCATCATTTTTATGGAGACTGGGAGACTATGTTACCAGAGAAACTGGGCACTATGAGCACCAATTTGCAATCACAATTTTTTAGGATATCAATTCGTGAAACTTGCAGTGCATCAAGTAGCTCACAATTGAGCACACTGATCTTATGTAGCTTCAGTGGACCATTACATCAGAACCTTTTGTCAGAGTATACCAGCCTCCACTATGCTATGACACGTAGTTATTCTAATCTACAATCCGAGAGGCTCTGTGCCAATCTATTCCTCTTAGTGTACAGAGTTTAGGCATTAGGAACTGAACAACAGAGGGATCCATGATCCTGATGACTGCAGAAACTTCATGCCATCCTGGATTACATAGGTTTATGTGTGACAGAAATAAACTCGGATTGGACCTTAAGCCACTAGTATTTCAGGTTTTCTCCACCACCCCCAACTGATTGTAAATCTAACCAATAAAAAGCTCCAATGAATAAAGTACAACTATTCAGAGTAACAGATCACCACAAAAATGCCCATGTTAAACCACAGTGAAAACCCTATCAATATAGGGTTTGAAACTGTTAATTAAATTGAAGTCAAAATAACTTTCGCATTTATATGAAAGCAAGAGATTAGAAATATCTGTTTTACTAACTTTTATAAGTCCACATAGTAATGATATTTATGAAATAAAAAACTTTGTAAAAATGATAAATGAAGACAGCAACAATTGTGCAAATTACCTCAGCATTTCATTTAGCCAATATTTATTGAGTATATACACAGTGCTACACAGTATGTTGGCTGCTAGGGATATGAATATAAAATAGTCTCTAACTTCCATTGAGGAGCTAACAGAGACGTAAACAGATAACTTTCTCTCTGTTTATTTTCAGTATGGGTTTTTATTTATGAACAGATTTTATAGATTTAGCAAATGGACAAAAAAATATTTTTTTAGCCTTGGAAAAGATAGCAATTTTGGTGGGGAAAAAGGCTAAATGTAATTTGTCTCACTGATCAGTAGAGGGTGATAGAACATCAAAATGACAGCTTAAGAATGCCTTTAGACCACATTGTAAGTATTTTTCTATAGACAATTCATTCAATTAATATTTTTCCATAAACTCATGACATATTTAACTATGAATACAAAAGTACATGAGGAAATTATAAATAAAATGCATTCATAATTTGGAAAAAGCAAGGTGAAAAAAACAGCAATTTTCACTTATTCCTGTTTTACTTGTTATTCTTTATTACATTTTTTTCCTCCATGTTACAATATCAGGAAAGCTCATCAACCGAGGAAATACATTGCATCAGTTTTTTCTCATAAGTGTTACAAATACAGGTTGTCTTATTGGTATCTTTCACGTTAAGGGTCAAGTTAATGAAAGTCAATGTGATGGGTGCATGGCGACAGCTACGGCTGTTGACAAAAGAATGATAAAAATCTTTATATCTGTGGGTAGCATCTTTCTGAAGCATGAAATTTAATAACCCTCATTTATGCCATTCTTTTGACAGTAATATTTCATATATAATATTCACATGATAAAACTCTTTAAAATGCAACTACAGCAAAGCGGCATTTCCTCATCAGAATATATTTTGTTTAAAATTATTGTGAAAGTGGCCGGGCGCGGTGGCTCAAGCCTGTAATCCCAGCACTTTGGGAGGCCGAGACGGGCGGATCACGAGGTCAGGAGATCGAGACCATCCTGGCTGACACGGTGAAACCCCGTCTCTACTAAAAAAATACGAAAACTTAGCCGGGCGAGGTGGCGGGCGCCTGTAGTCCCAGCTACTCGGGAGGCTGAGGCAGGAGAATGGCGTAAACCCGGGAGGTGGAGCTTGCAGTGAGCTGAGATCCGGCCACTGCACTCCAGCCTGGGTGACAGAGCGAGACTCCGTCTCAAAAAAAAAAAAAAAAAAAAAAAAAATTATTGTGAAAGTGCCTCTTATTTATGTTACTATAGTGTATTTTCTACAAAAAGAGAAAGTGGTTTTTCTTCATCCGAATATATTTTTCTTACAATTATTGTGAAAGTGCCTCTTATTTATGTCATTATAGACAATTAACTCTCCCTTTTCAAGGGTATAAATTAGCAGTTATTTGTGGAGCACACACTAGGTGCTCAATTTATGTATGTTGAGAGGAAGAGATTTTTGAAACTTTGAGTTAGGCTAGTATGCTGTTTTAGTTTCCTAGGACTGACTTAACAAATTACTAGAAACTGGGTGGCTTAAAACAATAAGAATTTAGTCTCTCACAGTTCAGGAGGCCAGAAGACCAAAATCAAAATGTTGGCAGGGTTGGTTCCTTCCAGAGGTTCTGTTCCCTGCTTCATTCCTGGTTGCCAGCAATCCTTGGCATTCCTTGGCTTGTGGCTTCATCACTCTAGTCTCTGCCTCCACCATACATGGCATTCTCTGTGGGTGTCTGTGAGTTTTTTTATATATACTTTAAGCTCTGGGATACATGTGCAGAATGTGCAGGTTGGTTACATAGGTATACATGTGCCATGGTGGTTTGCTGCACTTACCAACCCATCATCTAAGTTTTAAGCGCTGCAATCATTAGGTATTTCTTCTAATGCTATCCCTCCCCTTGCCCCTACCCGCTGACAGGCCCCAGTATGTAATGTTCCCCTCCCTGTGTCCATGTGTTCTCATTGTTCAACTCCCACTTATGAGTGAGAACATGTGGTGTTTGGTTTTCTGTTCCTATGTTAGTTTGCTGAGAATGATGGTTTCCAGCTTCATCCATGTCCCTGCAAAGAACATGAACTCATTCTTTTTTATGGCTGCAAAGTATTCCATGGTGTATATGTGCCAAATTTTCTTTATCCAGTCTGTCACTGATGGGCATTTGGGTTGGTTCCAAGTCTTTGCTATTGTAAATAGTCTTGCAATAAACATACATGTGTATGTGTCTTTATAGTAGAATGATTTATAATCCTTTGGGTATATACCCAGTAATGGGATTGCTGGATCAAATGGTATTTCTGGTTCTAGATCCTTGAGGAATTGCCATACTGTCTTCCACAGTGGTGGAACTAATTTACACTCCCACCAACAGTGTAAAAGCATTCCTATTCTCTATATCCTCTGCACCATCTGTTGTTTCCTCACTTTTTAATGATCATTATTCTAACTGGCATGAGATGGTATCTCATTGTGGTTTTGATTTGCATTTCTCTAATGACCAGGGATGATGACATTTTTTTCATGTTTGTTGGCCACATGAATGTCTCCTTTTGAGAAGTGTCTGTTCATATTCTTTGCCCACTTTTTGATGGGGTTGTTTGCCTTTTTCTTATAAATATGTTGAAGTTCCTTGTAGATTCTGGATATTAGCCCTTGGTCAGATGGATAGATTGCAAAAATTCTTCTCCCATTCTGTAGGTTGCCTATTCACTTTGATGATAGTTTCTTTTGTTGTGCAGAAGCTCTTTAATTTAATTAATCCCATTTGTCAATTTTGGCTTTTGTTGCCATTGCTTTTGGTGTTTTAGTCATGAAGTCTTTGCTAGTGCCTATGTCCTGAATGGTATTGCCTAGGTTTTGTTCTAGGGTTTTTATGGTTTTAGGCCTTACGTTTAAGTCTTTAATCCATCTCGAGTTAATTTTTGTATAGGGTATAAGGAAGGGGTCCAGTTTCAGTTTTCTTCATATGGCTAGCCAGTTTTCCCAACACCATTTATTAAATAGGGAATCCTTTTTCCATTGCTTGTTTCTGTCAGGTTTGTCAAAGATCAGATGGTTGCAGATGTGTGGTGTTATTTCTGAGGCCTCTGTTCTGTTCCATTGGTCTATATATCTGCTTTGGTACCAGTACCATGCTGTTTTGGTTACTATGGCCTTGCAGTATAGTTTGAAGTCAGATACTGTGATGCCTCCACCTTTGTTCTTCTGACTTAGGTTTCTCTTGGCTATACAGGCTCCTGTTTGGTTCCATGTGAAATTTGAAGTAGTTTTTTCTAATTCTGTGAAGAAAGTCAATGATAGCTTGATGGGAACAACATTGAATCTATATATTACTTTGGGAAGTATGGCCATTTTCACTATATTGATTCTTCCTATCCATGAGCATTGAATGTGTTTCCATTAGTTTATGTCCTCTCTTATTTCCTTGAGCAATGGTTTGTAGTTCTCCTTAAAGAGGTCCTTCACATCCCTTGTAAGTTGGATTCCAAGGTATTTTGTTCTCTTGGTAGCGATTGTGAATAGGAGTTCACTAGTAATTTGGCTCTCTGTTTGTCTATTATTGGTGTTTCGGCATGCTTGTGAATTTTACACATTGATTTTGTATCCTGAGACTTTGCTGAAGTTGCTTATCAGCTTTAAAAGATTTTGGGCTGAGATGATGGGGTTTTCTAAATATACAATCATGTCATCTGTAAACAGAGACAATTTGACTTCCTATCTTCCTGTTTAAATATGCTTTATTTCTTTATCTTGCCTGATTGCCCTGGCCATAACTTCCAATACTATGTTCAATAAGAGTGGTAAGAGAGGGCATCCTTGTCTTGTGCTGGTTTTTAAAGAGAATGCTTCCAGCTTTTGCCCATTCAATATGATATTGGCTGTGGGTTTGTCAAAAATAGTTCTTATTATTTTGAGGTATGTTCCACCAATACCTAGTTTATTGAGTGTTTTTAGCATGAAGGGCTCTTGAATTTTATAGAAGGCCTTTTCTGCATCTATTGAAATAATCATGTGGTTTTTGTCATTGGTTCTGTTTATGCGATGGATTACGTTTATTGATTTGTGTATGTTGAACCAGCCTTGCATCCCAGTAATGAAGCTGATGAAGCTGACTTAATCATGGTGGATAAGTTTTTTGATGTGCTGCTGGATTCAGTTTGCCAGTATTTTATTGAGGATTTTCATAATGATGTTCATCAGGGATATTGGCCTGAAATTTTCTTTTTTTGTTGTATCTCTGCCAAGTTTTGGCATCAGGATGATGCTGGCCTCATAAAATGAGTTGGGGGGAGTCCATCTTTTTCTATTGTTTGGGATACTTTCAGAAGGAATGGTATCAGCTCCCCTTTGTACCCCTTGTAGAATCCGGCTGTGAATCCATCTGGTCCTGGACTTTTTTTGGTTGGTAGGCTATTAATTACTGCATCAATTTCAGAACTTGCTATTGGTCTATTCAGGGATTGGACTTCTTCCTAGTTTAGTCTTGGTAGGGTGTATGTGTCCAGGAATTTAACCATTTCTTCTAGATTTTCTAGTTTATTTGCATAGAGGTGTTTATAGTATTCTCTGATGGTAGTTTGTATTTCTGTGGGATGAGTGGTGACATCCCCTTTATCATTTTTTATTGTGTCTGTTTGATTCTTCTGTCTTATATTCTTTATTAGTGTGGCTAGCGGTCTATCTATTTTGTTAATCTTTTCAAAAAACCAGCTTCTGGATTCATTGATTTTTTTGGAGGGTTTTTCGTGTCTCTATCTCCTTCAGTTCTGCTCTGATCTTGGTTATATCTTGCCTTCTGCTAGCCTTTGAATTTGTTTGCTCTTGCTTCTCTAGTCCTTTTAATTGTGATGTTAGGGTGTCGATTTTAGACCTTTCCTGCTTTCTCTTGTGGGCATTTAGTGCTATAAATTTCCCTCTAAACACTGCTTTACCTGTGTCCCAGAGATTCTGGTACATTGTGTCTTTGTTCTAATTGGTTTCAAAGAACTTATGTATTTCTGCCTTAATTTCATTATGTACCCAGTAGTCATTCAGGAGCAGCTTGCTCAGTTTCCATGTAGTTGCATGGTTTTGAGTGAGTTTCTTAATCCCGATTGCTAACTGGATTGCACTGTGGTCTGAGAGACAGTTTGTTATGATTTCTGTTCCTTTACATTTGCTGAGGAGTGTTTTACTTCCAATTATGTGGTCACTTTTGGAATGAATGCTATGTGGTGCTGAAAAGAATGTATATTCTGTTGATTTGTGGTGGAGAGTTCTGTAGATGTCTATTAGGTCCGCTTGGTCCAGAGCTGAGTTGAAGTCCTGAATATCCTTGTTAATTTTCTGTTTCATTGATCTAATATTGACAGTGGGGTGTTAAAGTCTCCCACTATTATTGTGTGGGAGTCTAAGTCTCTTTGTAGGTCTCTAAGAACTTGCTTTATGAATCTGGGTGCTCCTGTAGTGGATGAATATATATTTAGGGTAGTTAGCTCTTCTTGTTGCATTGATCCCTTTACCATTATATAATGCCCTTCTTTGTTTTTTTTAATCTTTTTTGGTTTAAAGTCTGTTTTATCAGAGACTAGAATTGCAACTCCTGCTTTTTTTTTTTTTTTTTTTTTTTTTTTTGCTATCCATTTTGCTTGGTAAATATTCCTCCAACCCTTTATTTTGAGCCTATGTTTGTCTGCACATAAGATGGGTCTCAATAATACAACACACTGATGAGTCTTGACTCTTTATCCGATTTGCCAGTCTGTGTCTTTTAATTGGGGCATTTAGCCCATTTACATTTAAGGTTAATGTTGTTATGTGTGAATTTGATTCTGTCATCATGACGCTAGCTGGCTATTTTGCACATTTGCTGATGCAGTTTCTTCATAGTGTCGTTAGTCTTTATATTTTCATATGTTTTTTAGCAGTGGCTGGCACCAATTTTTCCTTTTCATATTTAGTGCTTCCTTCAGAAGCTCTTATAAGGCAGGCCTGGTAGTAATAAAATCCCTCAGCATTTGCTTGTTTGTAAAGGATTTTATTTCTTCTTTGTTTATGAAGCTTAGTTTGGCTGGACGTGAAATTCTGGGTTGAAAATTCTTTTCTTTAAGAATGATGTATATTGGCCCCCCACTCTCTTCTGGCTTGTAGGGTTTCTGCAGAGAGATTCACTGTTGGTCTGATGGGCTTCCCTTTATGGGTAACCTGATCTTTCTCTCTGGCTGCCCTTAATGTTTTTTCCTTCATTTCAACCTTGGTGAATCTGACTATTATGTGTCTTGGGGTTGCTCTTCTTAAGGAGCATCTTAGTGGTGTTGTCTGTATTTCCTGAATTTGAATGTTGGCCTGTCTTGCTAGGTTGGGGAAGTTCTCCTGGATAATATCCTGAAGTGTATTTTCCAACTTGGTTCCATTCTCCCTGTCAGTTTCAGGTACACCAATCAATCGTAGGTTTGGTCTTTTCACATAGTCCCATATTTCTCGGAGGCTTTGTTTGTTCCTTTTCAGTCTTTTTAATCTAATCTTGTCTTCATGCTTTATTTCATGAAGTTGATCTTTAATCTCTGATATCGTTACTTCTGCTTGATCAATTTGGCTATTGATACTTGTGTATGCTTCACGAAGTTCTCATGCTGTGTTTTTCAGCTCCGTCGGGTCATTTATGTTCTTCTCTAAACTGGTTATTCTAGTTAGCAGTTCCTGTAACCGCCTATCGAAGTTCTTAGCTTCCCTGCAGTGGGTTAGAACATGCTCCTTTACCTAGGAGGAGTTTATTATTACCCACCTTCTGAAACCTCCTTCAGTCAATTCGTCAAACTCATTCTCTGTCCAGTTTTGTTCCCTTGCTGGCAAGGAGTTCTGATCCTTTGGAAAAGAGGCATTCTGGTTTTTGGAATTTTCAGCATTTTTGTGGGGTTTTTCCTCATCATCGTGGATTTATCTACCTCTGATCTTTGATGATGAGGACCTTTGGATGGGGTTTTTGCTTGGGTGTCTTTTTTATTGATGTTGATATTATTGCTTACTGTTTGTTAGTTTCCCTTTTTAACAGTCAGGCCCCTCTTCTCCAGGTCTGCTGGAGTTTGCTGGAGGTCCACCCTAGACCCTGTTTGCCTTGGTATCACCAGCAGAAGCTGCAGAACAGCAAAGACTGCTGCCTGCTTCTTCCTCTGGAAGCTTCATTCCAGAGGATCACCCAACAGATGCCAGCCAGAGTTCTTCTATATGAGGTGTCTGTTGACCCTTGCTGGGAGGTGTCTCCCAGTCAGGAGGCAAGGGGGTCAGGGACCCACTTGAGGAGGCAGTCTGTCCCTTAGCAGAGCTCGAGCACTGTGCTGGGAGATCCACTGCTCTCTTCAGAGCCTGCAGGTAGGAACGTTTACGTCTTCTGAAGCTGCGCCCATAGCTGCCCCTTCCCCCAGGTGCTCCGTCCCAGGGAGATGGGAGTTTTTTCTATAAGGCCCTGACTGGGGCTGCTGCCTTTCTTTCAGAGATGCCCAGAGAGGAGGAATCTAGAGAGGCAGTCTGGCTACAGTGGCTTTGCCACACTGCAGTGGGCTCTGCCCAGTCTGAACTTTCCAGCAGCTTTGTTTACACTGTGAGGAGAAAACCGCCTACTCAAGTGTCAGTGATGGTGGATGCCCCTCCCCACATCAAGCTTGAGTGTCCCAGGTTGACTTCAGACTGCTGTGCTGGCAGCGAGAATTTCCAGCCAGTGGATCTTAGCTTGCTGGGCTCCATGGGGGTGGGACCCGCTGAGCAAGACCACTTCCCTGGCTTCAGCCCCGTTTCCAGGGGAGTGAATGGTTCTCTCTCACTGGTGTTCCAGGTGCCACTCAGGTACCAAAGAAAACTCCTGCAGCTAGCTCAGTGTCTGCTCGAGTGGTCGCCCAGTTTTGTGCATGAAACCCAGGACCCTCATGGTGTAGGCACCTGAGGGAATCTCCTGGTCTGTGGGTTGTAAAAACTATGGGGAAAATGTAGTATCTGGACTGAATAGCACCATCTCTCATGGCACAGTCCGTCGCTGCTTCCCTTGGATAGGGGAGGGAGTTCCTCAACCCCCTGCACTTTCCGAGTGAGGCAACAGCTCACCCTGCTTCAGCTCACCCTCCGTGGGCTGCACTCACTGTCTAACCAGTCCCAGTGAGATGAACCGGGTACCTCAGTTGGAAATGCAGAAGTCACCCACCTTCTGTATTGGTATCGCTGGGAGTTGTAGACCAGACCTGTTCGTATTCAGCCATCTTGCCCAGAACCCCCATCTGTGTTTTTATATAGCCTTCTTTTTTTTTTTTTTTTTTTTTTTTTTTTGTGAGACGGAGTCTCACTCTGTTGCCCAGGCTGGAGTGCTGTGGCCGGATCTCAGCTCACTGCAGGCTCCGCCTCCCGGGTTCCCGCCATTCTCCTGTCTCAGCCTCCCGAGTAGCTGGGACTACAGGCGCCCGCCACCTCGCCCGGCTAGTTTTTTGTATTTTTTTTAGTAGAGACGGGGTTTCACCGTGTTAGCCAGGGTGGTCTCGATCTCCTGACCTCGTGATCCGCCCATCTCGGCCTCCCAAAGTGCTGGGATTACAGGCTTGAGCCACCGCGCCCGGCCATATAGCCTTCTTATAAGGATACCAGTCATTGATTTAGGGCCCACTCTAACCTAATATGACCACATCTTAATGAATTATATCTGCAAAGACCCTATTTCCAAAAAAGTTCGCATTCTGAGGTTCCAGATGAATATGAATTTGGGCGGACATTGTTCAACCCAGTAGAAGTATAGTAATACTATTTAGTATGTCTTCAAATAAATTGTAAAAAGGAAGAAAATTCCTTTATGGAAATATAATATGAATACTGAATATGTTATATTTAGAATAGACACATCCCAAAGTACATTCAACTGAGTCTTTTTATTTTATTTTACATTATTTTTATATTTATGTATATTTATGTTTACATTTTAAATATTTATATTTATACCTTGCCTTGTTCTATGAGGGTTTTGGGGTGTCTTACAATAAAAAGACTTAGTTTATAATATGCGCAGCATAAAATATATGCTGCTCATTGTCAATAGTGTATAGTTTTTATTAACACTATAAAATTAGAGATTCAGTAATAAAGGAAGATATAGTAAAATCCTTACTATACGTGCAGTCTAAAAAGTTTAATCACATAAAATCCATGTCTACATTATTGCAAAGTTTAAAAAAAAAACTGCTCAATTAGTCTTCCAGTTAAAGTGTGCTTTATTTGTTTTCATTTATGAGCTGTGTAAGAAATAGACCAATTATTACAAAATATGTAGCATACACTGAGTTGAGAAAGCCCCAAATTATCACAAAGTAGTCACTTCCTGACTCTTCACCATGCAGAACATAATACCTTTAGCTGGTCTTCATTTGAGAATTGCACCCAGGTAAAGAAGGGGAGCCAATTGCCAGTTGAATTCCATCTGAATTTACATTATCTCAGAGATATTATCACAGTTTTAACACAGTCAAGACCAGAGAATGCTGAAATAGAGATGATAAAGGGAAATACAGTCTGTTGCACAATTCTCATTATTAGAAAAAAGAGAATGCATCAGCTCCTTTGGAAGAGCCAAGCTTTGCTATGAGTTGTTTAAAAATGTCTTGCTGAGTGATGAAGGGAGTAGATAATGTCCTTTTAAAATTGCTAAAATAATTGCAAAATCAGCTTTAAAAGACTGCTTCTTATCAATTGTTTTGTTATAGTGGAGGCCATAATGCTAAAACACAACTCGGTCAAGGCAGTTATGGGAAAGGCCAAGATAACACAAGCCAATGATTCCAGCTTATTCCAAGAATACAAGTTAAAGTAACTGGATTGTAACTAAAACAAACACCCTTCAAACTTACCTCCCCAAATATCACCTTCCACCTAGGCATTTGTTAGGTATGGGATAGTAGACTCTACCTTCCTGTGCTCACTGATGAGAACACAGAAAGCCAATATTCAGAGCTGCTAAATCTATACATGCTTTAAAAACAAGTGAACTGACAGATAAATTACATATTTCTTTAAATTTTACATTTAGGGGTGCATGTTCCAGTTTGTCAGATGAATATACTATGTAGTGGTAATGTTTGGATTTCTAATGAACCAACCAGCAATAGTGAATATTGTACCCAATAGGTATTTTTTGAGCCCTCATCCTCCTCCCATTCTCCCCTTTTCTGGAGTCCTCAGTGTCTATTATTTCCATTTTTATGTCCCTGTGTTCCTATTGTATAGTTCCCACTTACAAGTGAAAGATTTTCTGTTTCAGAGTTATTTCACTTATGGCCTCCAGTTCCATCCATGTTGCCGCAGATGACATGATTTTATTCATTTTTATGGTTGCATAGTATTCCTATATATATATGACATATTATATAGGAATATATATGTCATATATATATAAATATGACATATTACAAATATATATGTCTCATATATATGACATTTTCTTTACCCAATCAACCATTGATGTACACTTGACTTTCCTATTGTGAATAGTCCTGTGATAAACATATGAGTGCAGGTCTTTTTGACATAACAATTTCTTTTCCTTTGGGTAGATTCCCTGTAGATTGCTGAGTTGAATGATAGTTCTATGTTTAGCTCTTTGAGAAATCTCTATACTGTTTTCCACAGGAGCTGTACTAATTTTTATTTCCATCAATAGTGTATAAGCATTCCCTTTTCTCTGCATCCTTGCCAATATCTGTTATTTTTTGACTTTTTAATAATAGCCATTCTGACTGATGTGACATGGTTTCTCATTGTTGTTTACTTTGCATTTCGCTGATGATTAATGATGTTGAACATTTTTTCTGTTTGTTTCACGTTTGTTGGCTACTTGTATTTTGAGAAATGTCTGTTCTTGTCCTTTGCCCACTTTTTTATGGGGTTGCTTTCTCTTGTTGATTTGTTTGGGTTCCTTATAGATTCTGGATATCAGTCCTTTGTTGAATGCATAGTAAGTAAACATTTTCTCCTTATATTAGTCTGTTCTCACACTGCTACAAAGAACTGCCCGAGACTGGGTAATTTATCAAGGAAACAGGTTCAATTGACTCATAGTTCCACGTGACTGGGAGGCCTCAGGAAACTTATAATCATGGCAGATGGGGAGGCAAACATGTCCTTCTGTACAAGGCAGCAGGAGAGAGAAGTGTGGCTCGAAGGAGGAAGAGCCCCTTATAAAACCATCAGACCTCGTGAGAACTCACTCACTACCATGAGAACAGCATGGAGGATACCACCCCCCATGATCAAATCACCTCCCACCTGGTCCCTCCCTTGACATGTGAGGATTATGGGGATTACAATTCGAGATGAGATTTGGGTGGGGACACAAAGCCAAACCATATCACTCCCACTCTGTAGGTTGTCTTAATTTATTCTGTTGTTTCTTTCACTGTGCAGAAGCTCATTCATTTAATTATTTGTCTATTTTTGTTTTCATTGTATTTGCTTTTGAGTTCTTAGTCATAAATTCTTTGCCTAGACCAATATCCAGAAGAATTTTTCAAAGTTTTCTGCTAGGATTTTTGTAGTTTCAGATCTTACTTTTAAGCCTTTAATCCATCTTGAGTTAATTTTTATATATAGTTAAAGATAAGGGTCCGGTTTGATTCTTCTGCATGTGGTTAGTCAGTTTTCCGAGCACCATTTATTGAATAAGGAGTCCTTCCTCCATTGTTTATTTCTGTCAGCTTTGTTCAAGATCAGATGGTTGTAGCTATATGGCTTTATTTCTGGGTTATCTATTCTGTTCCATTCATCTGTGTCTATTCTTGCACCAGTATCATGCTGTTTTGGTGACTATAGCCTAGTAGTATAGTTTGAAGTCAGGTGATGTGATGTCTCTGGCTTTGTTCTTTTTCTTAGGATGCTTTTGCTATGTGGGCTCTTTTTTGGTTCCATATGAATTTTAGAATTGTTTAGAAAAGTTACATTTCTAAGACAATGAAATAAAAATGCAGCCTGGGCAACATAGTGAGATCCTGCCTCTACAAAAATGAAGTCACTAGCCTGTCAAAATACAACTCTAGACAAATACCTGAATGGTTCCTGCAGGGAAACTTGGGATTTCCTAATGAAAAGGTTCTGGGGCCTTCAAGTCCAATACAGTAGACCCAGCACAAAGCTTTTTCTTCTCTACCTTCTGAGACCTAAGGATAACATACAGGTTAACTCAGAACAGTAAAGAGAACAGTAAGAGGGTCACCAGTGGATGAGAGTTTAAAACAACGGAAGACAGAAAGAGACTAGAAGTCTATGGCTAGATAAGACAGAACCAGCAGCCTAGAATGTGCAGTAAAGGGTTTTAATGTCAGAGTGGGTCTGTCTCTATGGCAGAAACCCACAAAAGCCCAGGTCTGAGCTGGCAGGTGCCTCAGAGGTTAGGGGCAGAGGAGAGGTAAAAATAGAAGGGTTAATTGAAAGTGTGTCTAGTGCACAGTCTACACCAGACACCTACCTACACTCCCAACCCTCCTCTCCCACTCCTAAATACACAGAATACCAACTAGTATAGAAACCTGGCCACAAAAAAAAAAAAAGTTTCTTTTCTTGAAAAATTGAGTAAACTGGTTTGTAACACCATTCCTCCCCCCAAAAACTAAAAGGCTCCAGCATTCTAACTCTAGAATGAACACGACTAGTGGATAAGTCTATTTTCAAAAGCAATGGCTAGAAGTGAGTGACAAAAATTTGTGTTCCTCATTCCTTACTGTGATGCCTCTTGTGGGAGGTAACTTCCAGGCCAGGGACTATATTTTCCAGCCTCGCTTGCATTCCAATATAGTCATTTAGCTACATGGGATATAAGTAGAAGTGATATGTATCACTTACAGGCCAGGGCTTTTAAGAAAGTAGATGTGCCTTTGCACTTTCTTATTTACTCTTCTGCCAGCCAGAGGCAGAAGGCACCAAAGCCTGCAGAGATGCTAGTAGTGCCAGGCAAAAGAGCCTGGGTCTCTGAATCACCACATGCAAGAAGCCACCTGCCAGTCAAGCACTGGACCACAATACAGATGAGAAACAAACATCTGTTATGTAAAGCCATTGAAATTTATATAACTAGCATTACCACAATCAATTATCCGCACCAATCCCCCCGCCACCCCGGGTCCACCGCCCATGTACACAGAGCTCCCAACTACTGGCAGATATCCCATGGGAAAACAGACTTGTATATATCACAGTAAGAAACTCCTAAAAGTTACTTAGAAGTCTCATTCTGAAATATGATGGACAACTAAAGATCACAAGAAAGAAAACAAGCAACATAAAAGAGAAAGACCAAGATAAACAGTATTTATCCTAAGAAAAGAACAGAGATTATCTATGGAATAGAAAAAATTAAATTTTTAATTAGTGATCTCAGAGACATTTGAAAAGATACTGCTTCCAAGAAACTACGACTGGATACTCCTACACCCTATCCTGACTTCACACACACAAACCAAAATAAAAATCCAAAAGAAGAAAGAGTTCTTGGAAATTAAGCATATAATTGCTGACATTTTAAAAATCAGAAGGGTTGAAAGACAGCCTAGAACCTCTACAACATAAAGCAAAAGATGAAAAGAGAGAAAATGTCAGAAGAAAGATGAAACAAAGAGAATAAATCCAGAAGATCCTATATCCAGCAAATAGAAGTTCCAAAAAGAAAAAAACAAGGAATGAAATATCTTTTAAAGCTATAGTATGTATGTGGGTACACACACACACACACAATATATGTATATATGTCTCATCAAGAGTTAAAGAAAGATGTAACTATTACCAGTGAAGTGCGTAAATGAGTGCCAGGCAAAATGAATGAAAAAAAGATCAACTAGATACCACATTATGAAATCTTGGAACATTAAATATTAAGAGATTTTTAAGTTAATTAATTACTTTCTTTACTGTGGTAAGAACACATAAGACCTACCTTCTGAAAAAAATTTAAGTTTACAGTACTATTAACTGTAAACACAATGCTATACAGCAGACCTCTAGAACTTAATCATCTTGCATAACTGAACCTTTACACCCACTGGACAGCCCTCTCCATTTCCCCCTCCCTCAGTCCCTGGCAGCCACCATTCTACTCCCTGCCACAGAAATGGACAACTAGCTTATTTCACTTAGCATAATGTCCTCCAGATTCATCCATGTTGTCACGAATGACTGGATTTCCTTTCTTATGACTGAATAATATTCCATTTTATGTATATACCAAAGTTTCTTGATCCATTTATCTATCAATGGACATGTAGGTTGTTTCCACATCTAGGCTATTGTGAATAGTGTTGCAATGAACATGGGAAGACTCTAGAGAGGAGGAGAATAAAGGTCACCTACCAAGGAACAATAATACACCAGCATCAAGCTGCTGCTTCTTTTTATTTTTTCTTCCAAGACAGGGTCTTGCTCACCTCAGCCTCCTGCATAGCTAGGACTACAAGCATGAGCCACAACACCCAGTTTTGGTATTTTTTGTAAAGACAGGATTTTGCCATGTTGCCCAGGCTGGTTGTGAACTCCTGGGCTCAAATGATCCTTTCACTTCAGTCTCCCAAAGTGCTAGGATTATAGGCGTGAGCCACCGTGCCCGGCCCAAGCTTCTTATTAGTAATACTCCATGCTAAAGACAGTGGAACAATTCCTTCACAGTTCTTAAGGGAAAAAATGTTTGAATATAGAATGTTGTACTCCACCTAACTATAAATCAGTGTGAAGGCATACTAAAGACATTTTCAGATTTTTCAAGTACTCAGAAATTTCATCTCCCATCTGTTTTTTCTGATGAAGATACTTTTGGAGATATTCCAGAGAAGTGAAGTGCAAACCAACAAAAAGGAAGATATGGAATACAAGAAAGAGTAGAACTCGCCCAGGAGTAGAATGAAAAGTCATTTCGGAGTGACAGCTATGCATGGGGTTTACAGAACAATCTAAATCAGAAGAGGGAGTCAGTGGGTCTCAAGTATAACATTGATACTATCTTCGGGAAGAAAAATGAAATGTAGTTTACACAAAAAATAGCATGACCGTGGAAATAGATGATATCAGTGACATGGCAAAGAAAACATGTTTCTTCTCTCAGCAAGATGAAAGAAAGATAATTGGAAATTCCAGGGGGAAAAAAACCAAGAATTTTTTTTTTTTTTTTTTTTTTTGAAACGGAGTCTGTCTCCGTCTGCCCAGGCTGGAGTGCAGTGGCCGGATCTCAGCTCACTGCAAGCTCCGCTTCCCGGGTTTACGCCATTCTCCTGCCTCAGCCTCCCGAGTAGCTGGGACTATAGGCGCTCGCCACCTCGCCCAGCTAGTTTTTTGTATTTTTTTAGTAGAGACGGGGTTTCACCGTGTTAGCCAGGATAGTCTCGATCTCCTGATCTCGTGATCCGCCCGTCTCGGCCTCCCAAAGTGCTGGGATTACAGGCTTGAGCCACCGCACCTGGCCCAAAAAACAAGAATTATATAGAAAAGTCAAGATACAAATATGAAGCCAGCTAAAATGTGGCACAATTTTCAGCAATTTCTGTAATTATAAAAGAGAATTTATTTAATTTAGACTCTAGAATATCCTTCTTCAAAGAGCCCAGAGGTCATGGTCTTGGACCTATAAAAAAAGAAGTGTAATTTTGGCATATTATTTGCCTATGAAATGAATATTAATTAAATAGTCATAATAACATAAATTGGGGGGTTATGTTGATTTTTAACTCCCAAAATCAAACTAAGCAACACATAAAAGATGGGTTACAATAAAGAAAGAAGTTAGCATTAACTCTGAAAACATAAAAACAAAAGTCTAGGCCAGACCTGATGGCTCATGCCTGGAATCCCAACACTTTGGGAGGCCAGGGTGGGCAGATCACCTGAGCTCAGGAGTTCGAGACCAGCCTGGGCAACATGCTGAAACCTCATCTCTATACAAAATACAAAAATTAGCCAGGCATGGTGGAACTTGCCTGTAGTCCCAGCTATTTGGGAAGCTGAGGCAGGAGGATTGCTTGAGCCCAGGAAGTGGAGGTTGCAGTAAGCCAAGATCATGCCACTGTGCTCCAGCCTGGGTAATAGAGCAAGACCCTGTTTCAAAAGAAAAAAAAAATATATATATATATATATGTGTGTGTGTATATATATATATATACTTGACAGAATATGATGGTAGGTAGAAGGGTAGAAGGTGGAAGAAAGGAGAAAAGGGCCAATAGTCTCATCAGCGTATCTCCAGAATGTGACCTCTTCTCACCAACTCCACGAGTACCTCCTGATCAGTACTACCCGTATCTCTGTCTTGATGACTGTAAGAGCCTCCCGACTACTCCCCTACCTCCCCCTATGCCTTCCTACAGTTCTCAGCATGGAAGCTATACAAATCCACAAGTCAGACCGTGTCACTCCTCTGCTCAAAACCTTGCAATGGCTTCTCATTGTACCCAAAAGAAAAGCAAAAATTATTTATATTGATCCACATGGCCCTATATCATCTCACCCTGTTATCTCTCTGACCTCATCCTCCACCACGCTGCCCTTTGCTCACTCCATTCTAGCCCTACTAGCCACCTGCAATCCTTGAATGTGCCAGGCATGCTCTTTCCTTGGGGCCTTTGCTGTTGCCTCTGCCTGGAACTCTCTTCCCTAAAATGCTTGCGTGAATAATACCCTCCTTGCCTTTGCGTCTCCTCAAACGTCATCTCTCAGTGAAGTTAAATCTGACCACCCGATTTAAAATTATTATCCCCACTTTCCAGACTCCTGAACTATCTTTTCCTGTCTTACTTTTTTTCTATGTTGAATGTATCGATGTTTACTATATAATTTCTGTATCTGAACAACCCTACTCCCAACTACCATGTAAGTGCCAATGAGCCTGAGAGCTCTGTTTCGTTCACTGAGCACTTAGAACAGTGCCTGTCACCATAGTAAGTAAGTAAGTGCCCAATAAATAATCATGATTATATAAATACAGCTTGGGCATCAAGAGGTATTATATATGGCTGATGGGACAAAAGCTAGAGGTTTAAGTGTATTATTTAAAGGTATAAAAGCAACCAAGAATAAAACTATAATAATAACTATCAAAAACTGGGAGAGGGTAGCTAAATCCTTGTTTTTATCATAGAGAATAAGTACAACACATAGAAATAAAGTCTTGAAAGATACACACCAAATTACTTGCAGTTGTAACTTTGCAGGAGGCAGTTTAAAGGAATAAAGGGATAAAAATCAGTGATTAAAATTTTAATCTTGGCCAGGCACGGTGGCTCACGCCTATAATCCTGGCACTTTGGGAGGCAGAAGTGGGAGGATCGCTTGAACCCAGGAGTTCAAGACCAGCCTGGGCAACACAGTGAAACCCTGTGTCTACAAAAAATGAAAAAATTAGCCAGGCACAGGGGCACACTCCTGTAGTCCCAGTACCCAGAAGGCCGAGGGGGAGGATCCATTGAGCTTGGAAGGTCAAGGCTATAGTGAGCCATGGTCACACTACTGCACTCCAGTCTGGGCAACAGAGTAAAACCCTGTCTCAAAAAAAAAATGCAATTTTTTTTTAATCAAAAAAGGGAGGTGGTTTTCCTCTGAAAAGTGGGATTGGGAAGTGTGGCAGACAGCTGTTGTTTTTCAGTATAAACTCCTCAGCACTACCTTATTTTTACTATGTATACATATTACTTTGATGAAAATTAAAAGACAATAAATTTTATTTCAATTTTTTTGCTAATCAGCTGACTTTAGAAAATACATTTTTAAAGAAGCAAAGGAATAAGCTTTGTTTAAAAATAAGTTCTTTTTAAACTTATTTAAAAATAAGTTCTAGGTTCACTCTAGTACGTAAACAAATATCCAATAGATTCCCCAAAGTACCATACCTCATAACTGAGATGACGTTGGCCTTGGAAATTTTCAAAGCTGATGTTACCAGTTGATCACTATGGCTATAAAAATAAAAGGAGATATAATAACATTAAACATTTGGTTTTAGGCACTTTAACTCCCTGATATGTACCTGTATGGATTTCAAATTTTTCCTCTATTATCTAAGATAGTCACTGTTTGAAAGCCAAGGCCTCCTCTCCCATCCATCTGTTATCTGCTAGGGGATTAGTATAGTATTTTAACATTTGATCTTATTTTCTCCCTTCTGGATCATGTGGATTGGCTTCGCCATTGTATGAGTTTGCCAAAAGCAAGAGTAACATGCCAAACCAAACATCTGTCACTAAACTGCAGATTTATTATTTTTACCTAAAAGAATACTTGCTACATCAAGAATACTGTAGTCATTAAGCCAGATGAGGCCCCAGGCCAGGTGGGTGGTGTGACCACGGACACCAGGGTCTCAGAGAACACCCTGCTCTTCCCAATCACAGAGCCCTGAAGGACCCAGCCTTTCCTAGTGGAGTGCTGTCAAAAAAGACAACTAAGAGGAAAGTTCTGATGAGGGGATATGCAAATCTACAAAGAGTTATTTGAGTCACTTTTATAGTTTCTACAAAATTTAAAGACTGAGACTAAAAATGGCCCTCAGCCACTTATTCATTGGTCAGCCCTAGCATCTAATATAAATGCTCTTCCACAACCCCTAGCAAGCCAGGAGGGGGTAACAAAGACAGCTTTTGGCAAGACCTCAGGTGAAAGAGAAATTCTGATTCTCAACACTCTATCCCAGGAGGGTAGGGAAGAAAACAGGCAATTAATATCAAAGGACAGTGTTTCTATATCTCCACAGCATATCTTTAGGATGGGAATCAGGCTGTTACCTAGTTTCAAAGATCAACTTACAATAGCAAAGGTAAGGTGACAAGCCATTCAAGGTATTTAAAACATAAGTACTAAAATTTTATCCGTACATTTATGTGTGTGCTTTTGAAAAAAAAGGCCTGTATTGCAGTCCCTACTGGATAAATATATTTTTTACTAAATTTATTAGACATACAACAATTTTAGAAGACATCTGTCAAATACAATAACTTTAGTTTTAGAACTGTTAACATTATGCCATTTATTTTCTAACAGTGTTTATTAGGCAAGGACTGATTGCCTATAATTACCTAGACTCCCCCCACACCATTATCTAAAAGAGTGGGACAAAGGATCAGAGGTGACCAAGCAAAACAAGTACTTTGTTTTAGAGCCTTTACATTTCAGAAAAATCACTCCCGTGATGCTCAGAGCTTTCAATGCTATTAAACCACAGACTTTTGGCCAGGCACAGTGGCTCATGTCTGTAATTCCAACACTTTGGGAGGCCGAGGTGGGAGGATGGCTTGAGTCCAGAAGTTCAAGACCAGCCTGGCAACATAGTGAGAACCCATCTCTACAATTTAAAAAATGCAAAAATTAGCCAGACATGTGCACACACCGGTAGTCCCAGCTACTCTAGAGGGTGAGGTGGCAGGATCACTTGAGCCCAGGAGCTTGAGGCTACAGTGAACTATGATTGCATCACTGCACTCCAGCCCAGATAACAGTGAGACGCTGTCTCTAAAAAATAAAATAAAATGCATAGCTTTTAAAGCATCAGTAACCAGGAATCTCTATTAAGGTTGCATACCATTCTTGTCCTCCTCAACCTCAGTCATCTCAATTCCATCCAGATGTCCAAACCAGAACCCTGGGAGTGATTCTTGTCCTCTCCCTCTACCTCAGTCTCCATATCAAATCATCCCCCACAAAGCCCTGTTGAATATCATTCTAAAATACATCATGAGCTTTTTCACACTCTCTGGTTAAAGGCAGTCCAAGTCAACACTGTCTTACATTGGGGCTTACATTGGGGCTTACAATGCTACAATCAGAATTTTTAAATAAAAATAGTAGCAAACACCTTATAATCCTTATTATGGGTCAGGTACCCCTCTAAGTGCTTTAAATGCATTAGCTGATTTATTCTTCTCAATAACCCTATAAAGCATTCTAGCACCACTTTAAGATGAAGAAACTGATGCACAGAGAATTGAACTGACTTTCCTAACATCACACAGCTAGGAAGTGGAGGAGCCAGCTGTCCCCTCCTCACTGACCCTTTGTATTCACACCTGCCATCCTCTGGTCTGATTTCCACACAGCAACCAGTGTGATTGTTTAAACAAGTAACTTTTATACAGAACCAGAAACCTTGAAGTGAGAACAGAAAACAACTTCTATTCTTTTCTTCCCAACAGCCTGATCAAACCGGCTCTGCAGGACAGGTTCTTTCCTGGCGCCTGGGGCAAGTCCCTTGACATTTTTTTGGCACTCTCAGTTAATACAAATTCTCTTTTAGTCGCAAATAGTCTCATTTCAATAATAAAAATGCCCAGTTCAATGTATTGGTTGAACTTCTGAACTTCAGTACAGTTAATACTTTCTCCCCACCACCCATCCAAACCCCAAACCTGCTTGGGCTGGCAGCCTTTGTGGTGGGATTGGCTCCTCTCTCCTGGCCTCCTCCTCTTCATTGTCTCAGCCACTTCAGCCAGCCAAGGTTGGCTGTGGCAGTGGCAGTGGCAGGTGTTTAAAGCTGACTCTTGCTCTCAGGACTTTTTTTTTTTTTAGACTCTGGCCGTTGCAGGTGGCCGTGGCAGGTGGCAGGTATTTAAAGCTGACTCTTGCTCTCAGGACTTTTTTTTTTAGACAGAGTCTCGCTTTGTCACCCAGGCTGGAGTGCAGTGGCGCATGGGCTCACTGCAAGCTCTGCCTCCTGGGTTCATGCCATTCTCCTGCCTCAGCCTCCCGAGTAGGTGGGACTATAAGTGCCCGCCACCACACCTGGCTAATTTTTTGTATTTTTTAGTAGAGACGGGGTTTCACCGTGTTAACCAGGATGGTCTCGATCTCCTTTTTTTTTTTTTTAAACGCAGCCTAGATAGTCCCTGTAAGTTCCTCTGATTGGAGCTCACTGAAATAGGCAAAGCCTCGACCTTAGCTGGATGCTTACACATCCACTCCAGCCCCACGATCAGCTTGACATGTGAACTGAATCTGAAGACATCTCCAGCCTCTTTCTGCTAAGGTTGTCTGGTGTGGGCAGAAGGTCTCTTAAGCATGATTCCCTTTTAAATGACCACATGTATATATTCCTGCCAAGGATTTCATACCTTGGAGCTGCCAATGAAACTCTCAATACCAGTTAACTTTCCAAATGCAGTTTCTTACTTTGATGACAGTAAGCTATTTACCGGGTATTTCTGTGACCCATGGACTCCATAGGCTACAAATCAAACCTTCCATATGGTCTCCTTGGAGCATCCCTCACTAGCACACCTGAGGCAAGGTAAAAATACCTGTCCTACCAATCTTTCATGGGGTTGTAGGGAAGACACGATGCATTGGAGATTCTCTCAATGGGAATTTCCAAATCTCAACTATCTCCTTGGCCTTTTCAATTTTAGTTCCTATATAGCCTTAAGATAGGCAAACGGGTGAAGATCCACAGAAGTGGTTTCAGCACCTCTTCCATAATTCTGCTATACATGATCCGACTCACTGCACTTTGAAATGTGGGGGTAATTAGGCCCTCAGCTGTGGTGAGTCAGGAAGAGTCCTATTTTAACATTCTGTTAGAAATACTAACCACATCATGCCTTTCCATTGCCATTAGCATTAAATGCTAAAAAAACACTAATCATATTATGTCCTTCCACTGCTATTGCTATTAAATGCTAACTCTTTACCATGTTCTTTGGAGCACTGCATGATATGGGCCTTGCCTACCTGTCTAGCCTTGTTTCATAACTCTCTTTTTCAGCTTTAGCTGCATGGGTCTTCTTGTAGGTCCTTGGATTCTCTAAGCTCTTTCCTACCTCAGGACCTTCATACATGCCTAGAACATTCTTTCTCCTACCACTCTTGTCCTCATTTGTTAGGTCTCAGCTTAAATATTATCTCATAGCAAAGGACTTTCCTGAAGTATTATAGCTCTCCACCCCCAGCCAACTATTCTCATTCATATATATTATTTTACATTACAGCATTTACCACAAATTGTAAATGTGTGATTGTGTATTTTCAAGTTTATGGCCATATGGCCAGAAACTGGTTAACGATTTACCAAATTATTTCTGCTTTCCTCCTGGACATACAGTTGAACGACATATCCCAGCCTCCCTTGCAGTTAGGTACAGCCATCTGACTGTTGTAGTCAATGGAATGTAGGTAGAAAAAGAATACTTCTAGGCCTGGCCTGCAAAATCTTGCCATGTCTGATCCCCCATTCTTTTTTTCCATTCACCAACTTAATAGAGAAGATTCAAAAGACCCAAAAGAGCATAGAATTACAAGAGGAAAGTGATCTGAGTTAGTGCTTAGAGGGGAGAGTCCAGTATAGTCAAGACATCAGCAGCGGCCTCACTGGACTATTGTTTGAGCAAAACAACAAACTGTTATTAGGTTAAGTCATTGAATTTTCTCTTATAGAAGTATTCCAGCAAGTAAATTGAAGAAAGAATGACAGAATTAGATTACCACTATATTAAACCCTAATGAATTCACGAATCTAGACAATGATCATCAATGGCTATTATTTGTGATGGGAAGAGGAAGCTTTGAGAATATTCACAGATATTAAATATATTTCATTGCATCCTGGGCTCTCTTTTCTTTCTTTTGTTTTTTTTTCAATTTTTATTTTAGATTCCAGGGTACACACACAGGTTTGTTAGAAAGGCATGTTGCATGATGCTGGGGTTTGGAGTATGATTAAACCCATCACCCAGGAAGTGAGCATAGAACCCAATAGGCATTTTTTCAACCCTTGCCCCCCTCCTTTCCCATTCTTGTATTTTCAAGTGTCTATTGTTCTCCTCTTTATGTCCATGTGTACCCCATGTTTAGCTGCCACTTGTAAGTGAGAACTTGTGTTATTTGATTTTCTGTTTCTGCATTACTTCAGCTGCATCCATGTTGCTGCAAAGAACATGGTTTCATTCTTTTTTATGGCTGCATAGTACTCCATGGTATATTAGTATTAATGCCACATTTTCTTTATCCAATCCACTGTTGATGGGCACCTGGGTGGGGTCCATGTCTTTGCTATTGTGAACAGTGCTGCAATGAACATACAGGTGCATGTGTCTTTTTGGTAGAATGATTTATTTTCCTTTGGGTATAAACTCAGTAATGTGATTGCTTGCTTGAATAGTAGTTCAACTCTTATTTCTTTGAGAAATCTCCAAACTGCTCTCCCCAGAGGCTGAACAAATTTGCATTCCCAGCAACAATGTATAAGCATTCCCTTTTCTCCATAGCCCCAACAATATCTGCTATTTTTTGGCGTTTTAACCAAACCCATTCTGACAGGGTGAGATGGTATCTCATCGTGGATTTGATTTGTATTTCTCTGATATTAGTGATGAGCATTTTTTCATGTTCATTGGCTGCTTGTATATATTTTTTAAGAAGTGTCTGTTCCTGTCCTTTGCCCATTTTTAATGGGGTTGTTTTTTGCTTGTTAATTTAAGTTCCTTATAGATTCTGAATATTAGGCCTTTGTCAGATACATAGCTTGCAAATATTTTCTGCCATTCCCTAGGTTGTCTATTTACTCTGTCGTTAGTTTCTCTTTCTATTCGGAAGCTCCTTGGTTTAATTAGGTCCCACTTGTCAATTTTTGCTTTAATTGCAATTGCTTTTGAGGACTTAGCCATAAATTCTTTGCCAAGGCTGATGTTGAGAAGGATATTTCCTAGGTTTTCTTCTATAATAGTTTCAGGTCTTACATTTAAGTCTTTAATCCATCTTGAGTTAATCTTTGTGTATGGTAAGAGATAGGGGTCCAGATTCATTCTTCTGCATATGGACAGCCAGTTATCCCAACACCATTTATTGAATAGAGTCCTTTTCCCATTGCTTACTAGCTGTAGATGTGTGGCTTTATTTCTGGGTTCTCTATTCTGTTCCTTCCATTGGCGATTTTCTATTTTTGTACCAGTATCATGCATTTTTTAGTTACCGTAGCCTTGCAGTACAGTTTGAAGTCAGGTAATGTGATGTCTCTGGCTTTGTTCTTTTTGCTTAGGATGCTTTGGCTATGTGAGCTCTTTTCTGGTTCCATACAAATTTTAGAATAACTTTTTTTATTTCTGTGAAAAATGAAGTTAGTAGTTTGATAGGAATAGTGGACTCTCTTTTCTATTTATATTCACCTCCAGATGATCACATTTGGTCCCAGGCTTTTAATACATCTATCCATTGACAACTTCCACATTTTTATCTCCAGAGCTATTAATTCCAGTGAAGTTCTGGATTTCTATATTCAACTGCCTCCTCAAAGTCTCTACTTGGCTGTCTAAAAATTCCTTAAGTTTAACATGTACACAACAGAACTCTTTATTTCTCTCCAAAAACCTCCTCCCACAGTCTTCCACATGTGAGCAGATGAATCTAAGCCACCATCATATCTCATCCAGTGATAGCTGATGTCCATATAATGAGTTCTTCACACAACATCTAGGGTGAGTGAACTTTTTAAAATTCAAATCAAATAACGCCACTTCCCTGTTCAAAACCTTTGTACACTCCGATACACTCAAAAAAATTCAAACATTTTTTCATGGCCTCCTGCTTCTTGGCTGCTCTGACTTCATTTTCTACCACACTTTCCACTGCACACTCTTCTCAAATCTTCTTATTGTTCCTTGAAAGAAGCAAGCTCATTCCTGCCTCAGGACCTTTGTATTTGCTATTTCCCTGCTTGGAACTCTGTTCTACCATCTACTTATGGCTTTGTGCTACACTTCATTCAGACATCCTTGAGAAGGCGTGTCCAGTCTATCAAAAATAGCACCTTGCCTCCTCCCACTGTCCCTGCCCTGACTCTTACTCTATTTTATTTTTTTCATTGAAGTTATTACTATTTGATATTACATATTTGCTTCTTTGTTTAAATATCATCTCACTTGCCAGAATGGAAGCTTCATGAATGCAGGAATTTTGTTTGCCTTGTCCATTGCTGTTTCTTCAGTGCATAGAAGAGTCATTACCAATGAGTGGGAACTCAATACGTATTTGTTAAATAAACAAATTGATTAATGGATTATAAACAAATGACCATAAAACCTTCCAAGTTCGACTCAATCACAGTTACGAGCCACATTTAGGAAACCCTGACATACAAGCATTCTGTCATTTATTGACTGGGTAACCTTGGGAGAGATGCCTGATCTCTCTGTGCCTCCGTTTTTTCATCTGTATAATGGAAGAATAATATCATCTGTTTCATAGAGTGTGAGGCTTAAATAAATGAATCATGAAGTTCTTAGACTAGAACAATGCATAGTATAATACATTGTAGGTACTCAATAAATATTTGCTACATTATTATTATTACAGAATTCCAGATTTTCAGTGTTTTAAGAAAGTAGAGGAAAGGGCCATTTTTCACATTAAAGGAATTTTTAAAGTCATAACCAATAAATATGTATTGGTATTTACAAAGCAGGCCTTAACTGCGTGAGAGGTAAGAAATAACAGAGAAACTCAGAATGAAAGTATTAAAAACCGCTTCCAATTACAAATCAATATGAAATAAAAATAATTCTGAAAATATGATGTAGTCATTCAGATTTGATTAACAACCAAAATAAATCAGTTTATATACAACTTTTCAGGAATACACCTACAGGGTAAATTAAAGGACAGCTGAATTCTTCAATACTTAATGTCACTATAATCAGCAAAGACAGATGGAGCCCTTTCCTCCTGCCCTTGCCCCCTCTACTCCACATAACCAGTATATCCCTCTCTTACTAACAACTTCTATCTTGAAGGCAGCAACATGATTCATACTATAGCCCAGGCTTATCATATTAGGGCAAGATCAAAATACTTAGCCTGAAAACGGGGCTCCACAAATGAAGGTGCTTGATTAGCTAAGCTATATGTTAAGAAATCACTTCTGCACGAAAAGTAAAGACAAAAATTGAAGCCAAACACTGAATAATTTTGATAAAACTTGCTTTTAAGTAAGTTGTTTCTGCATTTATCTCAGCTTCATTTCCTACACGTCACTGAGAGGAATATTTCCTCTTTTTATCATCCACAATTATTGTTTTGACATTTTGTTGTTGTGTTGGTTTGTCTGTTCATTTGCTTTCTTGCTTTACTTGCATCCTGATGGATTAAAAGCATCAGGGTGAGATTCTGCTACAATCTCCTTTGGCCAAACTTACTTGCCAAGCATGCAGCAGTCTTCCTGTTCCCACATAGCAACCTCCCATCTTTTCTTAGTATTTGGAAGCATGCCAAAGCAAGAAAATGATACTGGGTGTCTCAACATACCTTAAGATTTGGCCCTCCTGTCCCTCAAACAACCTAACAAACAAAACATAGCCTTTTACAGAGCCCACCACAGCTCAGCAAGGCCTACTGCCTCTGTTGATTCCACCTCTGGGATCAGGCCATAGCTGTACAAAAGGCAGCAGAAACTTCTGCAGACTTAAACATCCCTGTCTGACAACTCTGAAGAGAGCAATGGTTCTCCCAGCATGGTGTATGAGCTCTGAGAACAGACAGACTGCCTCCTAAAATGGGTCCCTAACCCCTGTGTAGCCTAACTGGGAGACACCTCCCAGTAGGGGCCGACTGACACCTCATAAAGGCAGGTTACCCTCTGGGACGAAGCTTCCAGATAAAGAATAAGGCAGCAATATTTGCTGTTCTGCAATATTTGCTGTTCTGTAGTCTCTGCTGGTGATACCCAGGCAAACAGGGTCTGGAGTGGACCTCCAGCAAACTCCAACAGACCTGCAGCTGAGGGACATGGCTGTTAGAAGGAAAACTAACAGAAAGGAATAGCATCAACATCAACAAAAAGGACATCCACCAAAGCCCCATCTGTATGTCACCAATATCAAAGACCAAAGGTAGATAAAACCACAAAAATGGGGAGAAACCAGAGCAGAAAAGCTGAAAATTCTGAAAACCAGAGAACCTCTTCTCCTCCAAAGGATTGCAGCTCCTCTCCAGCCACAAAACAAAGCTGGACAGAGAATGACTTTGACAAGTTGACAGAATTAGGCGTCAGAAGGTTGGTGAGCTCTTCTCTGAGCTAAACAAAGATGTTCGAACCCATTGCAATGAAGCTAAAAACCTTGAAAAAAAAGATTAGACGAATGGCTAACTAGAATAAACAGTGTTAAGAAGACCTTCAATTACCTAATGGAGCTGAAAACCATGGCATGAGAACTATGTGACTCATCCACAAGCTTCAGTAGTCAATTCGATCAAGTGGAAGAAAGAGTATCAGTGATTGAAGATCAAATTAATGAAATAAAGCAAGAAGAAAAGTTTAGAGAAAAAAGAGTAAAAAGAAATGAACAAAGCCTCCAAGAAATATGGGACTATGTGAAAAGACCAAATCTACATCTGATGGGTGTACCTGAAAGTGATGGGGAGAATGGAACCAAGTTGGAAAATACTCTTAAGGATATTATCCAGGAGAGATTCCCCAGCCTAGCAAGGCAGGCCAACATTCAAATTCAGAAAATACAGAGAATACCACAAAGATACTCCTCGAGAAGAGCAACCCCAAGACATGTAATTGTCAGATTCACCAAGGTTGAAATGAAGGAAAAAACGTTAAGGGCAGCCGGAGAGAAAGGTCGGGTTACCCACGAAGGAAAGCCCATCAGATTAACAGTAGATCTCTTGGTAGAAACTCTATAAGCCAGAAGAGAGTGGGGGCCAATATTCAACATTCTTAAAGAAAAGAATTTTCAATCCAGAATTTCATATCCAGCCAAACTAAGTTTCATAAGTGAAGGAGAAATAAAATCCTTTACAGACAAGCAAATGCTGAGAGATTTTGTCACCACCAGGCCTGCCTTACAAGAGCTCCTAAAGGAAGCACCAAAAATGGAAAGGAACAACTGGTACCAGCCACTGCAAAAACATGCCAAATTGTAAAGACCATCGATGTTAGGAAGAAACTGCATAAACTAACGGGCAAAATAACCAGCTAACATCATAATGTCAAGATCAAATTCACACATAACAATATTAACCTTAAATGTAAACGGGCTAACTGCCCCAATTAAAAGACACAGACTGGCAAATTGGATAAAGAGTCAAGACCCATCAGTGTGCTGTATTCTGGAGACCCATGTCACATGCAGAGACACACACACAGGCTCAAAATAAAGGGAGGGAAGAAGATCTACCAAGCAAATGGAAAGCAACAAAAAGCAGGGGTTGCAATCCTAGTCTCTGATAAAACAGACTTTAAACCAACAAAGATCAAAAGAGACAGAAAGGCCATTAAATAATGGTAAAGGGATCAATTCAACAAGAAGAGCTAACTATCCTAAACATATATGCACCCAACACAGGAGAACCCAGATTCATAAAGTAAGTCCTTAGAGACCTACAAAGAGACTTAGACTCCTATACAATAATAATGGGAGAATTTAACACCCCACTGTCAATATTAGACAGGTCAACGAGACAGAAGGTTAACAAGGATATCCAGGACTTGAACGCAGCTCTGCACCAAGTGGAATTAATAGACATCTACAGAACTCTCCACCCCAAATCAACAGAATATACATTCTTCTCAGCACCACATCGCACTTATTCCAAAATTGACCACACAGTTGGAAGTAAAACACTCCTCAGCAAATGTAAAAGAACAGAAATCACAACAAACTGTCTCTCAGACCATACTGCAATCAAATTAGAACTCAGGATTAAGAAACTCATTCAAAACCACACAACTACATGGAAACTGAACAACCGGCTCCTGAATGACCACTGGGTAAATCATGAAATGAAGGCAGAAATAAAGATGTTCTTTGAAACCAATGAGAACAAAGACACAACATACCAGAATTTCTGGGACACATTAAAAGCCGTGTATAGAGGGAAATTTATAGCACTAAAAGCCCACAAGAGAAAGCAGGAAAGGTCTAAAATAGACACCTTAACATCACAATTAAAAGAACTAGAGAAGCAAGAGCAAACAAATTCAAAGGCTAGCAGAAGGCAAGAAATACCTAAGATCAGAGCAGAACTGAAGGCGATAGAGACACAAAAAAACCCTCAAAAAATCAACGAATCCAGGAGCTGGTTTTTTGAAAAGATCAAGAAAATTCGGTAGACCGCTAGCAAGACTAATAAAGAAGAAAAGAGAGAAGAATCAAATAGATGCAATAAAAAATGATAAAGGGGATATCACCACTGGTCCCACAGAAATACAAACTACCATCAGAGAATAATGTAAACACCTCTATGCAAATAAAGTAGAAAATCTAGAAGAAATTGATAAATTCCTGGACACATACACCCTCCCAAGACTAAACGAGGAAGAAGTTGAATCTCTGAATACACCAATAACAGGCTCTGAAATTGAGGCAATAATCAATAGCCCACCAACCAAAAAAAGTCTAGGATCAGACAGATTCACAGTCGAATTCTACCAGAGGTACAAAGAGGAGCTGGTACCATTCCTTCTGAAACTATTCTAATCAATAGAAAAAGAGGGAATCCTCCCTAACTCATTTTATGAGGTCAGTATCATCCTGATACCAAAGCCTGGCAGAGACACAACAAAAAAAAAGAGAATTTTAGACCAATATCCCTGATGAACATCGGTATGAAAATCCTCCATAAAATACTGGCAAACCGAATCCAGCAACACATCAAAAAGCTTATCCACCACGATCCAGTCAGCTTTATCCCTGGGATGCAAAGCTGGTTAAACATATATAAATCAATAAAGGTAATCCATCACATAAACAGAATCAATGACAAAAAACCACATGATTATCTCAATAGATGCAGAAGAGGCCTTTGACAAAATTCAACAGCCCTTCATGCTAAAAACTCTCAATAAACTAGGTATTGATGGAATGCATCTCAAAATAATAAGAGCTATTTATGACAAACCCACAGCCAACATCATACTGAATGGGCAAAAGCTAGAAGCATTCCCTTTGAAAACTGGCACAAGACAGGGATGCCCTCTCTCACCACTCCTATTCAACATAGTGTTGGAAGTTCTGGCCAGGGAAATCAGGCAAGAGAATGAAATAAAGGGTATTCAATTAGGAAAAGGGGAAGTCAAATTGTCCCTATTTGCAGATGACATGATTGTTCATTTAGAAAACCCCATCATCTCAGGCCAAAATCTCCTTAAGCTGAGAAGCAGCAACTCATGGTACAAAATCAATGTGCCAAAATCACAAGTATTCCTATACACCAATAACAGACAAACAGAGAGCCAAATCATGAGTGAACTCCCATTCACAATAGCTACAAAGATAGTAAAATATCTAGGAATCCAACTTACAAGGGATGTGAAGGACCTCTTCAAGGAGAACTACAAACCACTGCTCAACGAAATAAAGGAGGATACAAACAAATGGAAGAACATTCAATGCTCATGGATAGAAAGAATCAATATTGTGAAAATAGCCATACTGCCCAAGGTAGTTTACAGATTCAGTGCCATCCCCATCAAGCTAACAATGACTTTCTTCACAGAATTGGAAAAACTGAAGCTCATATGGAACCAAAAAAGAGCCCGCATTGCCAAGACAATCCTAAGCAAAAAGAACAAGGCTGGAGGCATCACAGTATCTGACTTCAAACTATACTACAAGGCTATAGTAACCAAAACAGCATGGTACTAGTACCAAAACAGACATAGACCAATGGAACAGAACAGAGGCCTCAGAAATAACACCACACATCCACAACCATCTGATCTTTGACAAACGTGACAAAAATAACAAATGGGGAAAGGATTCCCTATTTAACAAATGGTGTTGGGAAAATAGGCTAGCCATACGTAAAAAGCTGAAACTGGATCCCCTCCATGCACCTTATACAAAAATTAATTCAAGATGGATTAAAGACTTAAATGTTAGATCTAAAACCATAAAAACCCTAGAAGAAAACTTAGGCAATACCATTCAGGACATACGCATGGGCAAGGACTTCATGACTAAAACACCAAATGCAATGGCAACAAAAGCCAAAATTGACAAATGGGATCTAATCAAACTAAAGAGCTTCTGCACAGCAACAGAAATGACCATCAGAGTGAATAGGCAACCTACAGAATGGGAGAATATTTTTGCAATCTACCCATCTAACAAAGGGCCAATATCCAGAATCTACAAAGAACTTAAACAAATTTACAAGAAAAAAAAAAAAACCCTCAAAAAGTGGGTGAAGGATATGAACAGACACTTCTCTAAAGAAGACATTTATGCAGCCAACAGACACATGAAAAAATGCTCATCATCACTGGTCATCAGAGAAATGCAAATCAAAACCACAATGAGATACCATCTCACACCAGTTAGAATGGCGATCATCAAAAAGCCAGGAAACAACAGATGCTGGAGAGGATGTGGAGAAATAGGAATGCTTTTACACTGTTGGTTGGAGTGTAAACTAGTTCAACCATTGTGGAAGACAGTGTGGCGATTCCTCAAGGATCTAGAACTAGAAATACCACTTGATCCAGCCATCTCATTACTGGGTATATACCTAAAGGATTATAAATCATGTGACTATAAAGACACATGCACATGTATGTTTATTGCAGCACTATTCACAATAGCAAAGACTTTGAACCAACCCAAATGTCCATCAATGATAGACTGGATTAAGAAAATGTGGCACATATACACCATGCAATACTATGCAGCCATAAAAAAGGATGAGTTCATGTCCTTTGCAGGGACATGGATGAAGCTGGAAACCATCATTCTGAACAAACTATCACAAGGACAGAAAACCAAACACTGCATGTTCTCATTCATAGGTGGAAATTGAACAAGGAGAACACTTGGACACAGGGCGGGGAACATCACACACCGGGGCCTGTTGTAGGGTGGGGGACTTGGGGAGGGATAGCATTAGAAGAAATACCTAATGCAAATGATGAGTTAATGGGTGCAGCAAACCAACATGGCACATGTATACCTATGTAACAAACTTGCATGTTGTGCAGTTGTGCACATGTACCCTAGAACTTAAAAGTGTGTGTGTGTATACATATATATATACGTGTGTGTGTATATATATATATACGTGTGTATATATATATATACGTGTGTGTGTGTGTGTGTATATATATATATAGCCTTTTAGAAAGATGGCTCTTAAGATATAAAGGAGAGTTAAAAATTAGTAAAGTTAAATATGGCATTATAATTATCATACTAAATAGGCCTACTGCATATTCCTACTGTAATTCTTTTTAGATTGAAAATGAAAAACCATAGATATGGAGTAAAGTACTGCTTGAGACATTATGTCTTTTACAGACTCACTGGTAATAACAAATCTTCTCTATCCACCTATTGGAGAAAATGCTCCAGTAAAACAACTGTTAAACCCTTAAAAACATTGTTTTAACCAATTCTACTGAAACCTGAATGTTCCTTCTTAGAAAGGTTGAATAAAAATTATGCTTTCCAACTGAGAAATTATATTTCATTTTATGACGGTAATTGTCTGCAGGCTATTTGTTTTAAATATATTAACCACATCAGATTTAATCTAGAAAGCTCTTCAATTTAAGTGTTCAAAAAGCGTATAAGCTAAAAGCTTAAATCAAGGTCATCCATGGATGGAAACTTTTTGTTGTTAAAGATAAAGATCTTTTGTGCTATTTTAAGAATCTCCTTGTTGAAAGATCTTGAATGCAGTAAGAAAATCTATATACTTCGGACACTTGGCTAAACCAAGGTCAGGTTAAGGTTACAAGAGGGATTTATCCAACTCATCAGAGAACATAAATATACTTAAATAATAAAAGACACAACATTGAATATAAGTAACTCAGCTACTCAGATTACTATCACAGTGCAAAAATTCAAGATATCCCCAGTGCACTTCACATTTTCATCACTAGCATCAGTTAAAGTTAGTTGAATATATATATACACGTTCAACCAGAATGTAAAATATTTTTCTTCCCTACAGAGTATATTTTCTACATCAATCTAAATCTGTTTCTCTTCCTCCTCTTTTATGAAGATGTACAATATTGGAGACATTTTTACTTCTTCTTTCCTTATTCTATTACTATATGCCATAAGTTGCCAGGTCTTATTGATTCTACTTTTACAATAACCCCTCGTGAGCCCCCTCCTCTCTAATCTCCTGGTCGTATCCTAATTCAGGGCCTCATAGCAACCTATCATCTGTAATAACTAGCCTAATAACTGGTCCCTGCATTTAGCCTCTCCCTACCCCAACATAACTTAAATACTTCTGCCAGATTAGTTTTCCTAATGAACAAGTCTGATTTTTCATCCCCTTGCGCAAACGCCTTACATAAAGTCTAGACTCCCCAGCCTAGCATTTAAAAGCAGGATCTAGCCACAAACTATGTTTAAAATCAGATTTTCCTCTACTTTTTCACAGCTATTTTTTCCTTTGTTTTAACTCACATTCTTCTCCTCCCTAATTTCGTGCTTTCCTGCCTCGGAAATGGCCTTTCCTTCCTTCTCTGCTGTTGCAGATTCTACACTTCCTTCAAGGCTCAAGGTCTAGCTCAGTGCCACATCCTCTGCAAAGCCTTTTCTTAATGTCTCATTTGGAAGTAACTGCTTCCACCTTCAAAGTACTCTGGAGGACATTTTGAAAAAGCCTCTTTCTCAACTTTCTTCTGTTTCTTATTTTCTTTACCAACTCCTTAAGAAGACGATCCAACTCTTATTTGCTTTTGTATTCTCTAATTGAATAGCACTCTGATAGTGCAAAATAGCACAGCAATATTTGCATGCTGGTCAACTAAATAAATAGTTGAAGAAATAAATATGTGTATATCCAACAAATAAGAGACAACATCGCATCAGTTTTATGTAAAAGAAGACATGATCTCACACACAGAAAAATACTGTACTTGATACTGTAGCTAGACATCAGCAAAAAACAAGTACATTGAAAAGGAATAAATATTTATACCTAGGTAACAGTATGAAAGAATCTTTTCTAAGAAAGATCTCAGAGTATTTACTTTAATCAATATATTCTATTGTAAAGCATGTGCATAGTTTTTAACGACCAAATATACCCAATTCTTTCATTTTCACTTTATTTATTACTAATACTAGGAAATGCTGATGATTTGGCTCTAGAAAGTTGAAATAACATTTGAAACACCATCAGTTTTAAATATGGTCAAAGTGAACCCAGAATCTGGTAATTCATTTCCTGAAAAATAGTGTTAAAGTCGATGTTTCACTATGAACCTTGGAAATCATCATAAAATTCATTTTTTTTCATGTGTGCCTAGTGAAGTGCTTGGTACATAAACACTCACCAAATATTAAATGAATCAATCAATAAATCAACAAGAGTGCTGATAGGAGTGTAGCTACTACCCTCTGAGTGATAATCCTGCACCAATACATTGAGCTGATAAACAGTTGCACAAAAACAGGTGCTCAGTAAATTTTTGTTGAGTTTAATTCATATAATTTTAGAGCTGGCCAGTCACAGTGGTTCATGCCTCTAATCTCAGCACTTTGGGAGGCTGAGGCAGGAGAATCACTTGAAGCCCCGAGTTCAAGACCAGCCTGGGCAATATAGTGAGACCTCCTTCTCTAATTTTAAAAATAGATAGATAGACAGATAGATAGATAGACAGATATCATGTACATAGAGATTCATAAATACATATAAATATTAAAATATGTATTTGAATGTATATATTTATATATTTAAATAGGTTTAAAATATATATAAAATATTAAAATATATATAAAATATTTTAAACCTATTTAAATATATAAATATATACATATAAATATATACATATAAATATATACATATAAATATATATTAAAATATAAATAGGTTTAAATATATAAATATATGAATATATATAAATATATATTAAAATATACAGATAGATACATATGTACATATGTATATCTATGTATATATTTTAGAGCTATCTAAATATCTAAATATCTAGATAGCTCTAAAATATATAGATATAGATACACATAGATATGTATATATATCTATCACTATACATTTTAATATATATTTACATTTATATATTCATATATGTATATATTTAAATATATTTATATATTAGAATATTGGATAGCACAGGTATATTCATAGATATTTATGAATATATATCCATTTAAATCTATCTAAATATGTATCTATCTAATATATATACATAGATATACATATATAGATATATATCTGTAGATATATAGATACATATATATCTATAGTTATTTAATTTTAGAGCTGGAGAGGACCTTAGAGATGATATACCTTCTGGTTATTGCTCTCTCCTCTATGAGTACACAGAGCTTTTTGCATATGCTTATTGAAGCACAGGTACCAGCAAGTACTTAGTTTTCTTCAAGTTAAGTCCTTCAAGACAAAGATGTTGTGATGTTCTTCCCCACCTAGCCAGATGCTTGCTTGGCAGATTGTAGGCACTTGAATGCTTGCTAAGTGAGTGAATGAGAGTGAGTCTAGACCTCTGCTATCCAATATAGCCATTAGCCACATGTGGCTATTTAAATTAATTAGAATGAAACAAAATTTTAAATTCAGTTATTTAGTCACACCTATTGCATTTCAAGTGTTCAGTCACTACATGTGGCTAGTGACTACTATATTGGACAGAGCAGAGAATATTCCATTATTGCAGAAAGTTCTATTGGACAGTGTTGATCTAGACTATTTCCCTCACTTTGCAGAACAGAATGAGCTCAGGGAAGTTGTCACTTGCTCAAAATTAAACCATCAGAAGCAGAACTGAGTTAAAAGTGGGAACTCCTAGATCAATATCCACTGTTGTTGAGTCATACCTCTGATTCATTTCAGAATTCTAACTGTATGTAGCCTTAACTTAAAGCTCCATATGAGCTTATGGTATGATACTAGGGAAAACATCGTCTTTGTCTTATGATTGTCATAGAAGCGATTTTATTTTTGTATTTTACTTGATCAATTTGCATGTTTGATAAAAATATACATAACAGGTATAAAAATGTACCTGGAACTTCTGTACCTCTGGTATAAAAAGAAAAAAAAATGCTAATTTTGAAAATACTTTCCAGGTATCTAGCTAAATAAAATATTATAGTATTCTGGTCTTGTGACAATTTACTTAGAAAATGCATAGCGTAGGCTCTGGTTGAATGTGCTTTTTGCTTGGGTTTTTTAAAAGCATTCCTCTTTGGTTTATTAATTTTTGAAAATTATTTGGATCCAAATCAACAGGTTACTTTTTTCAAAAAACAAAGGGGATTTTTAAAAATTGAAAACAAAGGCCATATTTTAATACAACATCACCAGATATGTGAGTGCATACCAAAGAACTGCAAGAAAATTGGTCTTAAAAAAGAAAAAAGTACAATGACAGAAAACATAATTCAGTGCACCTCTAAGGAGATGGGAACCAGACTAACTGGAGAAAAACACACACCTCCCAACCATTTCCACATACACATATGTACAGGTTATATAAGAAAAGCAAATCAACAAATTACTAAGATTTTCCAGATTTGGAATTTAAGATGGGTTTGGTTTAAATTCTTAAAAGATTTTCGCAACTGTTTTAGAAAGTATCAGTATTTTCTAAAATGCTCTTTCTTAGAGAAAGAGCCTTATTTTCTACAACTTCTGTAAATGTGTGTTGTTATAAAATTAGTTTTTAGTATTTCCCAGAAAGAGAAATCCAGTTCTGCCTGGTGGGACAGGAATAATTATATGAGGTGAGGAAGCGATCATCCCCATAGCTATCCTAACATTACAATGTGAAGGAGGCAAGGAAGAGGGGGCAAAATTGGAGTTGAAATCACCTGCATGCTATCAGTCTAGGGTTCTTAGGGATATTACAATTGCTCAAAGAACACTTTTTGATCCATTCTAGATATGTCTTGACTGGAAAGAAGTTATTGAATAAATATTGTGGTTTCTGATAGAAAAGTATATAATCTTGTGTTACTTTTAAGAATTACAAAGGCAATTTGCCATCTTTCCATAGAGATTTGAAAATTAGATGAAAAAGAACTAGTTATGAAAGAGATCAAGTTTTAGAATTAAAGGAGGTGCCTCAGAAAGTATCTGGTTCTTTCCTTGAAAGCCTTTATTCTCCTGTCAGACAGACTAGTAATCAAGATGATAAAATGTCAGTACTTAGGTATCAACAGCATCCCTATTCAACCATAGGCCAAAGAGAGAAGTTTTTTTTGTTGTTGCTGCTGTTTTTTTTTTAACTGTCATATTTCCTTTGATATAAACTAAAAAACTTTTTGCTTGCCTGGGAATGTAATTATTCAAGCTCCTATGTCATTCTCTGATAATCAATCCTCAACAACTCTAGTCGAGTTTGGTTTTAGGCAATGGAAAATTAAAGCAAGTTCTCGATTCAATTTTCTTAGAATATATGCATTTTTAAACAACCCAATATAGCAGTTTTTCCCAAAAATAAATGATGTATAGGGGTAAAAATTCATGGACTCCTGATGTTGATTTAAATTATTGTAATTATAATGTTACCTAAATGTATATTATACATAAAATTAAACATCTTATAACTTTTATATAATTATAAAACAATATAAATTTATAAATTAAATACAATGTAATGTCCTAAACATACGTTTCAAATTAACAATATTTTAATGTTCACTTACTCAGAAAACATTTTTTTGAGGATCTACTCTTTTCTAGGCACACAGTATGTAATTCTAGCTGCTATAACAAACACATCCCAAATTTCAGTGGCTTAAAAGATTAAACGTTTAAGTGAATAAGCCAGTTACAGAAGGACAAATATCGTGTGATTCCATTCATAGAGACTCAAGGTAAAGGAGAGGTTTCCAGGGAATGGGGAGTTATTGTTAAATGGGTACAGAATCTCAGTTTTGCAAGATGAAAACAGTTCTGGAAAAGGGTGGTGGTGATGGTTGCACAACAGTGTGACTATACTTAATGCCACAGAAATGTGCACTTAAAAATGGTTAACATGGTCAATTTTATGTCATATGTATTTTTCCACAATTTTTTAAAATAGTAATGTTTAAAATCACACACAGCAAATTAAATGCTAATTTCTCACTTACCTCGCAGACCGATTTCCTGATTATAAATTGCCAGTAGAGACCCAGGCAGGTAGAGGCTTCTCCATCTTCCACATCTGGCGTCCAGCATCATCCTTGACGTCAACATCCAGCTATCAGATGGGAGAAGAATGAAAGGGTCACATGTAAGAGGTTTTTATGGGCCAGGCCTGGAAGTTGCACACATTCTACTGGCTGGAAGTCAGTCTTGCAGCAGCACCTAATTGCAAGGGAGACTGGAAAAGATAGTGGAACTGTGTACTCAACAAAACAGGTTTGGTGATGACCTAGTAATCTATGCCATAGTCCATCCATTTGATCACCAAAAAAAGCCATTTCACTCTTCTTCCCAAATAAACGATACACTCATTATCGTCACCAAATGAGATAACCTAAAATCCACCCAGTCACTGCTTCAAGTTCAAAGTGCAGGATTTCCACGTAATGCACAGAATTCTCCGTCAGATCTGAATATAATTCCACGATGTACTGTGACCCAGTTATTCTCAACTAAGAATGATTTTGTCCTCCAGGAGATATTAGGCAATGTCTGAAGATATTTTTGATTGACACAACTGTGAGTGAGGGGGATGATACTGGCAACTAACGGGTAGGGGCCAGGGAAACTGCTAAACCTTGTACAATACACAGGACAGCCCCACTGCAAAGAATTGTCCAGTTTAACATTTCAATTAGAGCTGTGGCCTATTATCTGATAAAATATCTTCCCTCACTCACATCCAATGTATAGTGATATAACAAATATAGTAAATACTTCCAGGTAGGAAAGGGGGAAAAGTGGGACCCTGGCCCATCACAAAAATGAAATTTTGCAGGGAGGCATTGTGATGGCTCTGAGCTGGCAGTGGCAGCTGTTTCTCAGCTAGACCCTGTTTCCATTCTCTGTGAGGAATCTGCTTATCTGTTGTCCTCTGTGGTCCCTGGCTCTGCCCTCTGGAAATTTTCCCTCTAAGCCCACATTTAAAATGAGTGTTGAGGAACATGACTTTCTTGAGGGGAGTACAACTTTTAATGCTGGCTCACGATTTCTTTAGCAATATAGTACCTCAAAAACTGAAAAGTCTTTGATCTTTCTGCTTCCAGTCAGTTCCATATGCCAGCAACACTAAGGTTTCCTAGAGATAATTCTCAATCCTGATTATTTCTTTGCTTCCTCACTCCATGCCTGTCTTCCTTTCAATTTAAGGAGGCTACTTTGAGACCATCAAACTTAAATGTGAAGACCACACCCTAAATATAACCTTTGTTTCATGGCTGAGTCTTAATGGGTCCTTGTTGCTCAAGAGCTTTTTCAATCTTATTTCTTATTCTTTGAGGTATAGAGCAGTTAGTTTTTCCAATCCCTTGAGGCTCCAAGTTTCTGGACTGTCTATATTCCTTTTAATTTATGCCTCCAAACCTCCTAATTATTGCATGAGTTCATCTTATGTTTCCAATATCTTACTGAAAGCAGCCAATAAATATAACCTACTAACATTCCATTTTTCAACCTCTTATAGAACTAAGGGTTTTATAGGTATCTTACTTTCTTTCCAAATTATTGTAGGTATAAGGTTGATGGGAAAGCTTCCCTTCTGCTTTCTGAAGCTTTGCTGAAATGACTGACAATAGACAGATTAACAGGAGAAAAGGCATACAAATTTATTCGTGCACATGGACAGAGTAGTCCTGCAAATATGAGACTCAAAGAAAGACCAGAGGGTTGAGACTTAAATATCCTCTTTGTAGGGGATAGGTAAAGGGGGAGTGTACGAAATTTTAAGGGGTAGTAAATGCTTTTCAAGGGAATTGAATAAGCCTATAAGAACTGTCACACCTCTGGCAGCAAGCAGTCTATTCACTCTATTGTTTTACCTGAGAGTTAAAACACTTAGGATAGGTCTATAAATTCAGATCATTTCAAGAAACATGTATTGAATACCCACTAGGTACTGGGCTATTCAGAAAAGATACAAAGATGATCAGCAAACCACCCCTGCCTTTAAGAAACTTGCATTGTAAGTACTGGAGTAGATACTTAGACCTGCTGCCTCAACATTCATTCCACCATCCTATCTGAAGAAGTTGGAAAGCTGAAAATTACATTTCTCAGACTCCCTTGCCACTCAATTTTTGGGTGCAAATAAGGCCTGCCAAATAAATGTCCATATGAAAACACAGGTGCAAGTGAAGTGGAGGCTGTCTTCTTGCTGCTATGTCACTTGCAAGCAAGATGTGATGACATATCTGTGGCATTCAGACTCCTCATAGTCTTAATGGGTGTGAGAGCCATTGGTGCTGGCAGCAGCAGTAGCAGTGTTCCAGTGTCAGCTTCCCATCCCAGCTACAGTGTATGTTAGTCAGAATAAACTAGCCTTATGCTTTAGTCACAAGCATCCTCCAAAATCTCAGTGGCTTAATATAATAAAAGTTTCTTTCTCACAGACAAAATGCTTCCTGCAGGTGTGGGCAGCTGCTCTCCATGTACTGACTTAAGAGATTTGGGCTGTTTCAATCTTGTGGTTGCTACATCTTAACCCAAGGTCTCCTCTATAACTATTGCGGCAGGGAAGAGGAAGTCTAGAGAACTGCCCAAAGGCTTTTCACTGTCTCATCCTGGAAGTGACACGTCACTTCTCGCATTTTATTGGCTAGAACTCATCACAAGGCCCCACCTAACTGCAAGGGAACTAGGAACTGTAAACTCCCATATGCTCAGAAGTCAAGGAGGACCAGATACTAGTGAATACTAGTAATGTTCACCACGAGGCATGTGACTTTGAATTCAACAGCCTGCTGACCTCAACTTCTCCAGCCCTTCCACAGATTTCAGAAGCAGTGAATTGCTTGGATGAAAGCCCTTTGTTTTTTGTTTTTTTGTTTTTAAATATGCAGAGTGGTTTCAGCTTCCTACAGTGAACCCTGCCTGTATCATTTGTGTGCTGGTGGCTTTCCGTCCCCTTACCTCCATCCATTCTCTACCTTTCAGTGCCCTACTTTGTGCCCCAGGAGTCTGTCCTCTATGAACAGCATGTTTTGGGCCCCTCTACCCTCTGGCCTTGCTTGGTTTTTGGATCACGGGAGGCACCACCAAGAGATCAGAAAGTAGGAGGTGAGAGAAATCAGGATATGTACCCTTCTTCCTTTCAGCTTCTCACCAGACTGTGGGTCCCTTACCCTGTCAACTATGTGAAAAGTCCTTTCATTAAACTTTCCTCATTTAAACACATTGAACATGATATCTGTTTCCTGCCTTGCCTATGACTCCTATCAGGTGTTTAATAATAAACCATGAGTCTAAAAAAGAGTAACAGACTGTCTCCTATCTTCCATTTTATAAAGTAGAAGAGTTTTATAAAATGCAAATCTGAATATATCATTCCTCTGCTTTAAAACTTCAATGGCTCTTTGTTAACCCCTGTCACTGTACCCGACTCTAAGTTGCAGCCAGACAGAACTAATTTCAGTTCCCTCTGCAACATGGTCTCCTTTCCTCTGAGCCTCTGCACAGGCACTACCTCCTTCCTGGAAACTGCTCCCCACCCATGCTCATTATTCAGGCCTCAGCTCAAAGGCCTGAATTCAGGCTTCAATTACCCCAGAAAGCATTCCATAAACCTACTACTTATCCCTGTTAGATGCTTTTATAGTCTCCCACAGCAGCCTCCATTCACCATCATACACAGAGAGCACTCAGTGTTACATTGTACTGCAACTGCCTGCTTACTTCTCTGTGTCCTCCAGTAGACCATGAGATCTAAGACAGGGACTGCATCTCAGATCCATAGGACCTATTAAGGTGCTTGGCACCTAATAGACACTCAATAAATATTGGATAGTTTCTGAATGTTATTGAAAAAGCTTGAACTGTCCTCCTCTGGTCACCATTCTCTCTCTCTCTTTTCATTCACTGACAAAAAAGTCAGAAAAATATAATTTTTATTTACCCACCTTACTTTGTCACTATCGTACTTTTCACTATCATCTTTTCACTTACTTTGTCACTTTTCATCTGACTTTGTCACTATCTTTTATGATGACTTCTCTTGCCAAGATTACCAACGACCTCCTAGACCTTCAATTCAGTAGCTTCTTTTCATTCCAAATCCTCTGGGACTGCTCTGCAGCACTCTCTTGAAATGATCCTCTATCCTGCATGGATCACGGATCGCCCACTCTCTCTCTCTCTCTCTCTCTCTCTCTCTCTCTCTCTCTCTCCCCCTCTCTCTCTCTCTCACACACACACACACACGCACACACTTTAGTTGATCTGTTTGCATATCTCTGTTTTTCTCCATTCCTTTATAAGCTCCTATGTGTTATTCATTTGCATCTCTAGTAAACAGCATAGTGCCTGGCACACAACGGAACTTTGTAACTACGAATGTTACATGATTAAAACTCTCTGGGCTTCCAGGCCATCTCTTTCTTCATCTCCTTTTTCTCTTAACTGCTTGTTCTTAGGCACCTTCACAACCTCCTCTTTGTCTACCCTCTAAATATTCTTCAGAGGAACTCATCCTTATCCACCTTTTGGGCTTCAGCTATCAGTGATTACCTCAATTTCCAAACGTATATTTTCAATTCCCAATGCATTTTTATGAGCTAAGGCTGCGTCTCTCTCTCTACATGTACTGCAAGCAAATCCCATAAAGACTCATTATCTCTTCCATTCCCAACCTGCCCTCCTCCTGCTTTCAATTTCAGTCAATGAAATTAACATTCATCCAGTGCTCTAAATGACAAACCTCAAAGTCCCCTAATGCATCTCACTGTCTTTGCCCCCTGTCCTGCAGGGTAAGAAGCTTTACCCATTACCAAACCCCACCCCCGAACCTGCCTCTGAGTCTTTTTGCCTCTGAGTCTTTATTTTTTTATTTCTTTCTCCTGGAACACCTTACCCCACTTTGTCCCAAATCATTTTCATCCTTTGAAATTCAAAAAACTGATTAATTTCAATCAATTGTTTCTCTGAGTTCTACATAACTTGGTGCTAGGTTTTGTTTTTTTAATGACCTGTCTAAACATATCTTCCTCACTAGATTGTAAAATTCTTGAGGGCAGTTACTGGCTTTTGGTTATTGGGTCTAGCCAATGATTGACATTTTAGGCAATTTTTTAAATTTTTTATATGAATGAATGAGTAAATGAGTAAACTGAGAAAGAAAATCTTTTCAATTAAACCCTTTCAGAGATTACTGTGACAGAATCTTAGTGAAAATGACAATAACTCAGTTTAAAAACATGAACATCACGTAACCAACTTTACAACATTCATTGTAACAATATATGCATGATTATAGAAGGCAGGTAATTGTTATTCATCTAGGGAGGTTTTTTGGGTGTGTGTGTGTGTGTGTGTGTGTGTGTGTGTTTTAAGCCTGCCCTGATAATTTTGTTTTGTGTTTAAGACCGGGTCTCGTTCTGCTGCCCAAGCTAGAGTGCAGTGGTGCGATATTGGATGACTGCAAGCTCCGCTTCCCGGCTCAGGCCTAACCTCCCTCCTCAGCCTCCCGAGTAGCTGGGACTACAGGCGCGCGACATCACGCCAGGTTCCCTGCAGAATTTGATTTTAAGCATTTCAGTTCTCAGTATAGACAGACAAATTTTTAAAGGGAAGGTATTATTTTAACTGCTTCTTTGCTCTTTTATCTTTTGTCCTGGGTGACAGGAACTAGCTAAGCTATACCCGAAAGAAAGTGCCTGCAGCAGTATGGTGCCTGGGCACTTGATAGGCCCTCAGTACATCATTTTCCCTTTTCTTACCTTATCTTCCTTTTATATTTGAAGGCTCGTGAATTTAGAGTACCTAAAGGAAATTTTAGTTTTAGGATTTCAATTTGACCAAAACAACGCTGAGATTTTAATTGCCTCTATTAACCCATGACTCTCAACCCCAAAGGAAAGAAACCACTGGAGGGGGTGGGGGAGAAAGGAGGCGGTGCAAAAGCTCAAAAGAAAGCCGGAGAGGAAGCGGTAGAAGGAAGCTTTCTCTCTCGGGTTTGTCTTTTTTTAACCCCAGAAAGGCATGACGTGCTAACTGCCGTCGCGGGTTAGAGTCCGCGGCCAAGCCCGCGCCCGCCCACAAAGTCCCCGCCCGTCCTCCCGCTTCCGCCCCGCCGTGCGCTGCAGGCCGCGGCCGCTGGGGGCGCCCCCGACCCCCGAGGCGCTGAGGCGGCGGTTCCTCCAGCCTCTCCTCTCCCGACTCCCAGACGGGAGGCAGTGGCGGCGGCGGCGGCGGCGAGCTGCGCACCGAAAGGGCGCTCACCTCTCCGGGCGAGCTGCAGTACGACCGCTCCCCGCGGGCGGTCGGGGTCCGCGCCGCAGCTGCCGCCGCGCTCCGGCCCAGGCTGCCGCGAGAGGCGGCGGCAGCGGCCCCGGCCGCGGCCGGCCTGCGGCGCCCCCCGGCCGCGCCCCCGCGCGCAGCTCGCGGCCCCGGCCATGGGGCTGGGCGGATCCAGGGCTCGGCCAAGCTGAGGCGGCGGCGCCCGGCCGTGCGCCCAGCTTGCAGGCGCCTGGCTCTCACGATGATGAAGAAGAAGAAGTTTAAGTTTAAGGTGGACTTCGAGCTCGAGGAGCTCTCCTCAGTGCCCTTCGTCAATGGGGTCCTCTTCTGCAAGATGCGGCTGCTGGACGGCGGCAGCTTCACCGCCGAGTCCTCCAGGTAACTCGCCTCCCGCGCCTCCTCGCCCGTGTCTGCTTGGCCAGGGCTTGTTGGATAGGCAGCATCTCTCCTTGGCCCATTTGCTTGCCTTTCCCTAGGGACCGCTCTGAAATCAGTCGAATTTATTGATCTGCAAAGTGCTTTGCAAATGGGTTCTTCTCAGCTGGCCTTGGCTCCTGCGCTCCTGACTCCGGATGGTGCCTGGTGTCTGCTCTTCCCTCCCAAATCCTCTAGAAATGGGAGCAATGGCCGGAGAGAGAGGATGCTTCTGGTTTCTCTTAAGACATGTCCATATTTGTGAAATGCAAAGTAGAACTTGAGCTGTTAAAAACAAAAATAACACAAACTGCTGGAGTTCCAAGAGCCCAGCTCTGAACAGAAACCTAGGCTTAGCGCAATTCTTTCTCCCTTGTAGGTTACACGGGGACTTGGCCACCCAGTCTGAGACTGGGGTAGGCCTGGCCGGGCTTGACTTGAGTCAAGTGCTCCTGGCAGACGAGACAACAGTCTGTGCCTCATCAGAGAGCGGCGTCTCCAGTTAGACGCTAATGCTGGATGAATTAGTCTTGAAGCGGCCACTAGTGGATCTCCTTGTGGAGAGCTTAGAGCCAGACGGGTAGCCCAGGCCCAGCCCTCATTTTAAAATGAGCCCCTGGGCACTCCCAGAGAGAGGCATTAGCAGGTTACAGAATGAAGCTATTAAATAATAGGTGTGGCATTAATAATAGGTGTGGCAGTGTTTCTTGAGTAATTTCAGAGCTACTCACAGGTTGACAGATGTACCCTAAGGTGCTTTCTTTAAATATGTATATAGAGAGAAAACAATTTTTTTAATGAACTTTGCAGTTCCTGAGATCAAGAAGGGTTAAAAGTTAATGTTTATTTTGCCCATATATACTGGTCTTAGACTTTATTTTTGCCCTAAAAATATTCTACTTAAAAAAAAATTCAGTCATCCCATTTATAATGTAAAGGAAATAATGTCACTGGATTGTGGAATTGGGACCAGAAACTTGTCTTCTGGGGCCATATTGAAGGCTATGGAAGCCAGAAAATGTCCAGTTGGCTAAACCAAAGGATATATGAAATTAATAGTTTGCTGAAGACAGTTTTTAAAATTAAACTGTGGTGACACATCAGTAGATATTCAGCTAAGTATTTTAAACACCTGTTAGAGAAGAATGTAACCTATTTTGGTGCAAAAAAAAATATTGGACCGTCTCTTAGTTGTGAAAAAGCCTAAGCCAATTCGTGAAGGTCCTGTTGGTGCAGGTGACAGTCTTACCCTGAGGCCTAGACTGTTTTTCTGCAGGATCCCACCCCCTATATCAGGCAGGCAGACTGGCGCTCCTGGGCCAATAGTGACACCTGGTGGTCAGGGCATTTGTCTACCGGGCTTCCTTCCTACCTCAGTTATGTTGATTTGACTTACTTCCCACAAGTCAGTTATTCTTTCGTTGTAGGCAGTCATTTATTCAGCCAATATATGTTGGCTTCTAAATATATTATCCTATTTAATTCTCACAGCAAGTCTATAAGGTAGGGGTCCCATTTTGTAGATAAATAAACAGAGGCTCAGAAAGCATAACTCACTTTCCTAAGGTCACCTCAGCTGGTAAGTGCGATGCCAGATTCTGATCAGGTCTGTGTAACTTCAAACAGGGTGATGCCAGATAAAGGAGTAAATCGTGTGCCATATATGAAAGTTTCTGAATAGGGAGCTTCCTAATGACTTTAATGAGCAAGAAGTATACTCCGCAAGACTTAGAAATGAAAAAGTTGAATATCTTGGGTTAAACTCACGCCTTTTTCTTCCAACTAAAATATGACTTTGATCAATTTGATTTTAAGTAAGATTAGGAATAGTGCTCTGTATAGCCAAACCAAAAAGCCATATAGTGTGAGGGAAATGACTCATAATAAGGAGCCTGTGCCTTTGACATTAGGTAGAGATAGTTGGTGTAAAGCTAAGAGCAAGGGTTTGGAATGTGGTGGGTCTAAGCTTAAACCCCAGTTCCACAATGGTAAACCTGGATGGGTTACTTAGAGTCCCAAAACTTCTGTATGTGGAATGGAAACCATCACTGACATGTGGTGGTGTGAGGATTTAGTGAGATGATGTGCCCAAAACACCTAAACAGTGCTTTAGCATCCAGTTGGCACTTAAAGAGGAGACCAGGGACTTGTCCAAGAAGGTCCAATTGCTTTAGATGTTATATTTGATTCCTTTATCCTAACAACTACAAAATTGTTGGTTTGAGAAGCAGGCCTTATTTTACAAGAAAAAAAGAAAGAAAGAAAATCTGAAATATCTAAAGGAAGTGAATTATTTCAAAATCACAGAACTTTTAATTAGTGGGTGCCAGTCAAGGCAGTGCATCTCTAATTGAACGCTAGATGTTAACTTTTTAAAAATTGCTCTATGTGCCCCTTAAAAGTCATGTATAATTAACACTGTAACATTTCTCCTGTAAAAATATGAAATGAGTTACATAGAAAAGAGGTAACATAGCAGGCTCAAGACTGCTATTCTTAGAAAGGCCTATGTACGTGGCTGGCCCTTGGCTGGCATCTGGGAGCTTGAATGGTAAATGGTTCCATACATGATATAAAACTACCTAAATGATAAGAGTGGCTCACTGTGCCTAGACTGTACAGAGTGGTTTATGCTAAATTCCATCTGGAATTTTGGTTCTTGCCAGGCAGCCTGCATGACCGGCCCTAATACGAATTTTAGGCATTGAGTCTCTTATGAGTTTCCCTGTTAGACAGCACATCACAATTGAATGCTCGGGAAATTAAGTGTGTGATGATTCGACTTTGTATCTTTACATTGTAGTAAATCTTAGCCATGAGTGGGACTGTATGCTGAGTCCTGTGAGTCCTAATGAATCACCAAATTCAGGATTAGTCTTGGAGACTCCCCGATGGATGAACCTATAGAAAAAAATACTCATCTTGCTACAGAAAAGCCTTAGAGGCACACAGAAAATTACGTATATAGATATAGATATAAATAGAGAGACCCAAATATATATAGGTCATATACATTTTATATATATATTAATATATTTGGCTTTGTACAACAACTAAACATGCAGATCATTGTTCACCAAATATTAGTTGAGCATTTACCAGGTTTCTATTTATGGCTCTCCATCTGGGATTGTGAGAAGTACAACAAATATGAGGATCCACAAGGGAATTACTTCTAATGAAATTAGATCATAGATGTATAATTGCTTGACAGTAGAAGACAGTGTGTGACTTAGTGCCCAATGAATGGATCAGACAATATATGAGTGTTGTTGAAATTCTAAAGCAAAAGAGTTTATTTACAACTGTAATGGTTACTAACAACCACATTGGTATTTCAGTGGAGCACGCTGGGAGGATGAATTTGCATTGACAAATTGAGGGTGGGAGGACAGCTTGAGCAAGTCATTAATAAGAGTTGATGATAGATCAGCCTGATTGCAGAGCGTTCACGTTGGACAGAAGCAGAAGATCAGATTAGAGAAACACTTTGAATACCATTGTAAAGAGTTTCTTTCTACTCTCTTTCTACAAATGAGAGTTGCTTTCAGGGTAAAATTAAACCCAAGATTCTTGAACTGACTTGTGTGATTAAAGTGGTGTTTAACCTGGCTGATAGGCTGATGCTATTTGTATTCAAGGTTGGGTGGGGGGGAAATTAGAGATAGGGAGACAAATTAGGAAGCTATTAAAATAACCCAAGCAGGAGCTAATGAGAACCTGAACTCAGAGTTGTCTCATGTAAGTGACTGATAAAATGATTGTATTATGACAGATGCCTTGATGCCGTGACAGAAGTAAAGAAGTCAGGAAAATAATTTGTTTTGTTTAAGGGGAATATTGCATATGGTGGTGGAAGATATGGTGGGTTAAGTTGCATGCTTAGCACTCTACATGTGAGGTGACAGTGAGCCTGATGAGTAGTTGGAGGCATTTATTACGGTATGTGGATTTCTTAGATGTTGTCTATTGGAGCCATATAGGACTGCTTACTAAACTTATTTAGAATTTCCTTACATTGTTTTTACCCTTTTAAAGATTATTACTGAAAAAAGGCCAGGCATAGTGGCTCATGCCTGTAAATCCCAGCACTTTCGGAGGCCAAGGTGGGCAGATTCGTTGAGCTCAGGAGTTTGAGACCAGACGGGACAACATGGTAAAACCCCATTTCTACAAAAAATATACCAAAAAATTAGCTAGATGTGGTGATGGGCACCTGTAGTGCCGGCTACTCAGGAGGCTGAGGTGGGAGGATCACTTGAACCCGGAGGCAGAGGTTGCAGTGAGCCGAGATCACCGGCACTGCACTCCAGCCTGGGCAACAGAGTAAGACCCTATCTCAAAAATAAATAAATAAAAATAAAGATTATTAGTGAAAATTAATTTTAGAATCCAGTTTTTCTCAGTATTGTTTTCAATGAAGAGATTGGAAAAATATAAAGACTAAAAGGTAATTATTTGTGATAAATGTTGTTAAAATGATCAGGGTAAATTGTCAGATTTTTACATGCCATAGTTAATAAAATATTTGGAAAATATGTTGTACAATTATAGTGGTCTATTCAACTGAGGCTAAATTGTTGCCTAATAAAATATAGTCATGTATCCCTTAACAATGAGGATCTGTTCTGAGGAGCGCATCCTTAGGCGGTTTCATCATTGTGCAAAAGTCAGAGTGTACTTACACAAACCTAGATGGTATAGCCTACTACGTGCTTAGGCTGTATCGTATAGCCTGTTGCTCTGCCCACGTTGTATATTTGGTCTGTTGTTGACCAAGATGTCCTCATGCAGTACATGACTGTATTTCTGAAGATGTTTCAAAAGGACAATATTATTTTATTTAAATGTTTTCACAGTACTTCCTCTGCAAAAGCATTTAAATCACTTTTGAGGTTTATTAAAACTGTCAGGGCAGGTTTGATTGTGGCCTACTTAAAGGAATAATTGGAAGACATTTTTCCTATATCTTTTAGAATTCCCTAGTTTGCCTTATTTTGTTCATCTTTTTTTTGTGCTGATAGCCAAATAGTTTTCTAAGTTTCACATGAGGCTGTGGCAGAAACACATGTGAATTTGGGGAGTGTCCGGGAAGCCGATGAGCACATCTGTGTACTGGACCTTTTACTTTGTAAACAAGTGGAAAGAATTTCTTTCTTTTGGCCAGAGTACATCCTTCTGTTTTCAAGATTTTAGTTCACTGCACATTGTGTATTTGTTTTTAGTAAACATTTCTTATTGAAAAAGTAATACAGATTCATGTGGAAATTTTAGAAAATAGAAAGACAAAAAGAAAGGAACAAAAATTGCCCATAAATGAACCACCTAGGGATAATCACTATTATAAATATTTTAGTATAGAAATGAGGAGCCTTTATTGATCCGTACACATACATGTATACCCACACTCCCCCACACGACTATCACATATCCTTTTTAAGCCAAAATGAGATTATACTATACTTAGTACAGTTTTTTTAAATTAAATATTAAATATTCAATTACAAAATTATTTTAATAGATGCATATTATTCTATTGTATGAGTTTCCATCATTTATTGAACCAAGTCACTTTTAAAGTCTTTCTCCTTTCCTTTCTTTTTTATTAAAAGTTTTATAAATAAACTACAATAAACATCCTTATAACCAAGTTTGGTATACCTCTATTATTATTTATTTAGGATTAACACTTAGAAATGGAATTATAGAGTCACAGGGCGTGCAGATTTTTAAGGGTTTTGATACATATTTTCAACTTGCTCTTCAGTGCATTAAATTGATTTTTTAAGATCAGTAATCACTAACAAGCAGCAAATTATCAAAAGTTACTAGCAGTAGAAAGTACTATCTGACCATATGGCACAGAATTCTTTATACCCTAAATCCAGCAACCCCTCTCCTAGGTATACATTTGAAGGAATTGAAATAAGTATGTTGAAGAGAATTCTGTGCTCTCATTGTCTTTGCAGCATTATTTACAATAGCCAAGTTATTGAAACAACTTAAGTGTCTGTAAACAGATGAATGGATAAAGAAAATGTGGTATATACAATGGAAATTATTAAGCCTTTAAAAAAAAAAAAAAGGAAATCATGTCATTTATGACAACATGGATGAACCTGGAGGACTTTTTTTTTAAAGTGAAATAAGCCAGGCACAGAAAGACAAATACTACATCATCTCACATATATGTGGGATATAAAAAAGGTGAACTCATAGTGGGTGAGGGAACAGAGAGATGGGGAACTATTGGTCATAGGGTACAGATGGGATGAATGTGTTCAGATCTGTTGTACAAACTGGTGACTATAGTTAATAATAATGTATTATACTTGAAAATTGGTAAGAGAACAGATCATAAGTGTTCTCCAACAGCAAAAAAATAAGTGTGTGAGTTGATGGATATGTTAATTGGCTTGATTTAACAATTTCACAATATATACACATATCAAAACATTACATAGTACACAGTGAGTAGATACAATTTTTATTTGTCAACTATATTTTAATATAGATAAGTAATTAAAATTTTAAAATTTTAATTAAAAAAGTTCCTTATACCCTGACCAGAAATGGAGTCATCAATTCACATTATTAAAGTACCAGGAATAATAACAACTGACACTTATTTGAGCACTTTCCCAGTGCATCAGGAACTTTTCTAAGCCTTTACATTTAATCTTCAAGATATTCCTGTGAGGAAGGTGCTATTATTACGTCATTACCATTATGAGTACCCTTGTCATGATTATTGCTGCTATTACTCTCATTTTATACCTGGGGGAACAGAAGCACAAAGGGATGCTGAAAGTTACTCAGCTAGTAAGTAGTAGAGCTAGGAGGCATTCTAGCTCCAAGGACCACTGTTAATCACTAAATTCTACTGCCTTTCAGGCTTTGTGTTGTATGCTTTCTCATTTTTATGTTTTATAAAAATGGCAGATAAATATATAGATATACTATAACTTTTTCTGAATGTCAGTTTCAGAAAACTGGTTCCAATATGTGACATCATTAAACAGGTTACAAGACCTGGCCCCTTTAGATTTGAGGCAGTTGTATATGAAAGCTAAGTAAAGTGCAGCTGGGCATTTTTGTGGGCTCATGCCTGTAATCCCAGCACTTTGGAAGACTGAAGCAGGAGGGTGACTTGAGCCCAGAAATTCAAGAACAGCCTGGGCAACGTAGTGAGACCCTGTCTTTGAAGAAAATTTAAAAATTAGCGGGGTGTCGTGGCATGCACCTGTGTTCCCAGCTACTCAGGGAGAAGGAGGTGGGAGAATCGCTCGAGCTTGGGAGATTGAAGCTGCAATGAGCCATGATTGCATCACTGCACTCCAGCCTGGGTGATGGAGCAGGACTCTGTCTCAAAAAAAAAGAAAAAAAGAAAAAAGAAAAGAAAAATGGTACTCATTCTTTTTTTTTTTCAAGATGTGGCTTTGTACAACCAAGTTCACAAAGTTTAGTCACATTATTGGATAGTCATATCTTATAAAAATAGTATTAATGCCATTTTACACCCATAAGTTAATATTCACCATTGTGTCACTGAGCCTTACATAGCAGGCATTTTGTAAATATTGAAAGAAAGCAAATATTTGGAGAAAAGATCTGTTGTAGTTTTGCTAAAGATGACACATATGCAGAGATCACTAAACTAAATATATGGGGGAAGTATATCCTGTTTTATCTACACAGCTTATGAAAAATTATGTTCAGTTTGGAGTGTAGGTCTTTGAGGGTTATCAAACGGAGGTCCAAGGAAGGTATTGGGATTCTTAAGAATCTTGAGTTATGCTAATAGCAGGAGACTGGGGTTAGTCTTGAGAGAAGATAATGGTCTTCAAATACTAAAATATTGACTTGTATATATGTATATTTTACATTCCTAATTTTATTTGATTTTTACAAAACCCCTTTAATAGAAGTAGAAAACCATTGTCACCTGTTTTTGGTTTAGGATGAATAGCAGGTGCTATAACAAGGTATTTTTAAAAAGTAACAAGTGGCTTAACCAAGATAGAAGTTTACTTCTTTTTCATATGAAGTCCAAGCTAGTGTGGTAGCTGTGCTCTGTCCAGTTGCCAGGGGCCTGGAATCTTTTTGTCTTGTTGCTCTCAGGGTATTGTTCTCATCCACAGGGACTAACTTGGCTTACCCCACATCCGAATTCCAGCCACTGGGAAGGAGGAGAGGGGAAGGGGAGGTCCCTTGTGCTCACAGTCCGTTGACCAGGACATCAGCACCATGCCACATCCAGCCCCAAGGTTGAGAAATGTAGTCTTTGCTGGGTGCCTATATGCCTAGCAAAACACTCACTTAGAATAAAGGGAGGAGAGGACAGATATCAGGATAATTAGCCTCTGTCATACCGCTCTTTTAGACATGAGAAAGTTGATCCTTAGAAAATAATTTGTCCAAAGTCACATATCAACTAATGAAAGATATTTGAAAAATTGTCCCATAAAGAGGGAATAGACTTATGCTGGGTGCAGCTGAGGACAGAACTAGGACCAGTGGGGAGCTGTTAAAGAAGGCATGTTTCTATTCAGATAATATTAAAACAAATAAGTTATAACATTTAGGAGAGTACAATAGTGAGTAGGCTACCTCAGTACTACTAACAGTTGAATGACCTCACCCTTTTGTCAGGAATGTTACTCATCATTAGGAGGATGGGTCATCTAGATGATGATGCTGATTATTCTTTTTACAGACAGAGTGTTACTCTGTTGCCCAGGCTAGACAGGCTTGAGTGCAGTGGCACGATCATAGCTCACTGCAGCCTTGAATTCCTGGGCTCAAGTGATCCTCTCTCCTCAGCCTCCTGAGTAGCTGGGGCTACAGGTATGTGCCACAGGAACATGCTAAATTTTCTATTTTTGTAGAGATGTGTTCTTGCTATGTTGCCCAGGCTGGTCTCAAATTCCTGGCCTCAAGCAATCCTCCTGTCTCAGCCGCCTAAAGTGCTGGGATTACAGGTGTAAGTCACTGTACCTAGCCTCACCTAAATGATTCTTAAGGCCCTTTCTAACTCCAAAATTCTATGATTAAGCTTTCAATTTTGTCTTTTAATACTACTCTTCCTAATCCTTTCATTATAGCTGGGTCTGGACAGCTTATTATCAGCCAATTATATATGCATTTGTGTCTCCTTGATATCCTCTCCTTCACCCTTCTTTTAGTCAATCTATATTTCAGCCATTCTTTTAAGATCTAAATCAGATATCTTCTCAGTTTTATACCCATACGTGTCCAACCTACAGTCCACCCACTGCTGCTAACATTACTATACATACTGTACCCTTAATTAATGTTCGTTACTTGTTGAATGAATGAAAACTTTTCTCACCATCCCACTGTGATTTCACTTCTCACTCAATTCTTACAGTTCTTGTTGCTACCAGTCATTTCACACCAAATTTACTCTTTCAGTTACCTTCATGAAAAATTACCATACGGTGTACAATTTGCAGTAATAAAAACAAATTCAAGAATAGGTAGAAAGGTGAAAGTGTTTAACTGGGAGTTTTTTTGTGGGGGTGGGATCAGGGGAAGTGTCATGGAAGAGAATTCCTTAGCAGGGTTTTTTTAAAAGTCTAGCTGGAGGGGAAAACGGAGTGATAAAGGGAACAGAAGACACGGTGACATGAAGGAGTGTTGTGTTGAGGGCATAGTGGGTAGAGTGGTGTATAACTGCTGCCACATAGAGGGAGGGAGAGGAAGTGGTCATTTCAAGGAGCCTAGACTTGGTTCTGTGCTGTAGTTTAGGGAGCCAAAAGCAGGGAGTGATATGCAAAGTTAGTGGTTTGGTTTAGGGTTGGAATTTAAGAGAATTCTCATCTGATACATGACCTTAGCTTTCTGAGTAGCAACCAAGAAAGGTAGAGTAAGGGATATGAGGATAATGATGAAAGATCAGAAAAACTTTCACAAGGAATGGGAGAGGAAGCTGACCAAAGACAAGTCCAAAAGTCCCAACCGAAATTTAAAAACATGAATTTTAATGATAGCAGTATACGCATTCATGCAGTTTTCTCCAGCAGGGCTTGTACATTAGGATAGGAGGCAGTGGGTAGTAGAATTGATTCAGGTTTGGAGGTTTATAGGTATGTGGAAAGGCCTAAGGCAATTGGGAGTACTAGTGAAAAAGGAATCTAAAGAATTGGTAATGGAGTCCAGATTTCATAAGGAGCAAAACCAGGCCAGGAATAAATAAGGAAAATATGGAACAGTTGGAGGATGAAGGCCTCAGTGATGTTAAAGGAAGATATGTGTGGAAGGAAAGACGCTGTGCAGAATTAGGTGGTGGGGAGAGGCTGTGCTCAGAGTGGGATATTAATGCTTGTGATTATTTCAGTAGAGCAGTCCACAGTTGGGTGTTGGTATGGATGTTGCTGAGATGGTGTGAAGAATGGCATAGGGCAGGCCGGGCGCGGTGGCTCAAGCCTGTAATCCCAGCACTTTGGGAGGCCGAGACGGGCGATCACAAGGTCAGGAGATCGAGACCATCCTGGCTAACATGGTGAAACCCCATCTCTACTAAAAATACAAAAAACTAGCCGGGCGAGGTGGCAGGCGCCTGTAGTCCCAGCTACTCGGGAGGCTGAGGCAGGAGAATGGCGTAAAAACCCGGGAGGCGGAGCTTGCAGTGAGCTGAGATCCGGCCACTGCACTCCAGCCTGGGCAACAGAGCGAGACTCCGTCTCAAAAAAAAAAAAAAAAAAAGAATGGCATAGGGCAAAGAACCCTGAGTCTAGGGCGTGTTGTTTGCATGGTATTAAGATAGCCAGAATGATTGCAGGTGTTGAATTGAAGAGAAAAAGACTGCAAAACAGCTACTTCAGTGTCTCATCAACCTGGAAGGGAAGAGTGTGACATAAGCCAGACATCATGTGCCTCAAGCTTTTAAGCCCTAAGCTTAAAACTAGAAGAGTTACAGCCTGCATGTGGCAATGAATTGTTCGGAGAGTGCTGGCACTGCCTCTGGACCTGTGGAAGATGGGGGTGGAGAATAAACATCGCCTCTGCTGTAGGGGATACAATACAGCTAGTGTCCTCGTGAGATAGCCGGGTTTCAGTTAGGCAATAAGAGGAGTGTTCTGTGAAGAGGCTGAGAGTATGAGGGTTTGTTTAATCCTGGAACAGAGGTTTCAGGTGGTATCATGGAATGAGTTGGGAGAGGCAGGAGCAAGAGAATAAGTCGGAGTGAGGAAGAACAGAACAGTAGGACAGAGCAGATTGAGGATTTAGGGAGAATAGGTGACCAAGACTTACATCTTAGATTTTTCGTACAGATTCCAGGAATGAAAGGTATAATTTGAACTGACTGGCCTTAAAATTTTCAGTTTTCAATTAAAAGTGATACAAGACAGTTTCTCCAGCTGCTACTTCTTGGAGTGTAAAAATGAGGTTGCGTTAGGTCCTGCCACCCACTGCCTAGGAAGTTGTGCCTTCTTTCTTACTGTCTCACACCCCTCTACTGACAAACTTAATCTTCATCCTCACCAATCTTTTAACTATCATTTCAGAGGATGAACTATTCTTCCTCCTGTTCCTTGCCATTTCTCTGTATCTTTGATCCTATCCTTGTTTACCTTCGTTCTCCTTCTCTATACAATTCTGATACAAACTTCATGAGAAATGTATCTACATTTCCTGTCTCTTAAGCATTTGTGCTCTCCCCTCAATCTTGTACTCTGACTGTTGATCCAGCACTCAACTAAAACTGTTTTTGCTAATACCATCAGTCATCCCTGATTGCCATGTCTAGTCAGTATTTTCTCATTTGTACCTTTGTACTCGGTTTGAAACACTCTGAAAATTACCTGTTTCTTGAAACTTGACTATCTTGACTTCCATGAATCCTATTCTTCACATCTCTGATTCCTTCTCTGAATTGCTTGAAGGCACTTCTTCTGCCTGCCCTTTTTTTATAGACTTTATTTTCAGAGCAAAATTGAATGGAAAATACACAGAGTTTCCATATGCCCACTGCCTCCTGCTCACATAGCCTCCCCCACTAGCAACATCCTGCCACACGGTCGTACATTTTTGCCAGTAGAGAACCTACATTGACACATCATTATCACCCAAAGTTCACAGCCTACATTAGGGTTTACTCTTGGTGTTGTACATTCTAGGGGGTTGGCAAGTATCTAATAACATGTATTCACCAACCTAGTGTCATACAGAATAGTTTCACTGCCCTAAAAATCTTCTGTGTTCCACCTTTTCATTCCTCTTTCTCCTCTAATCCTTGATTTATGTGATTTATTTATTTATTTATTTATTTATTTTGAGACAGAGTCTTGCCCTGTCGCCCAGGCTGGAGTGCATTTGCAATGGTGCGATCTTGGCTCACTGCAACCTCCGCCTCCCGGGTTCAAGCAATTCTCCTGCCTCAGCCTCCCAAGTAGCTGGGATTACAGGAGTGCACCACCACACCTGGCTAATTTTTTTGTGTGTCTTTAGTACAGATGGGCTTTCACCATGGTTTTGCCTTTTCCAGAATGTCATATAGTTGGAATCATGCAGTATGTAACTTTTTCATATTGGCTTCTTTCGCTTAGTAATATGCATTTAAGGTTCCTCTTCCTTCATGGCCTCGTAATTCATTTCTTTTTAGCACTGAACAATAGTAATTATCTGGATATACTGTGGTCTATCCATTCATCTACATATCTTAGTTGCTTCCAAGTTTTGGCAATTATGAATAAAGTTGCCATACACATGTGTGTCCATGTTTTTGTGTGGACATAAGCTTTCACCTTATTTGGTTAAACACTGAGGAGCACGACTGCTGGGTCATATTAGAAGAGTATTGCCCACCCATCTTTAAAGGCTTTACAGGATCTGTGAGGCAAGGAGGGCAATTATTAGGATTCTACTTTGCAAATTTTTTTGAGATTCCGTCTCAAAAAAAAAAAAAAAAAAAAAAGATCAGAAAAGGTAAATGATTTACCCAACATTATACTAGTAGTAAGTGATAGAGCAGGTCTAAAATTCAAGATTCCTGCTGACTCATCCAAGACTTTTTCATTATCTTATGTGACCTCTTTATTACATAACAGAGAAATAGAGTTTACATTTCTCACCTGGAGGCCCAGGCCAAAAACTTCTACACAATCCTTGAAAAACTACAGTACCTCGTATAGCCTTGGCTGGGAAAGGGAATAGGCTGGAAAAGTAACTATAGTCTTTGCTAGGGCCTTTAGTGATGAGGATATTAGAGTCTCCCATAAATCCAAGAATTTGTTTGTATTTACAATGTATTAGGCCAAGAGTGAAAAGGCAACTCAGAAAATATTTGCAAATCATGTACTTCATAAGGGATTGATATCAAGAATAAAGAACTCCTATAACTCAATAACAACAAAAACACCAAACAACCCAATAAAAAGTGGACAAAGGACTTAAATAGACCTTTCTCCAGAGAAGTTATACAAATGGCCAAAAGCACAAGAAAAGGTACACAACATCACTTATCATTAGGGAAATGCAAATCAAAACCACAGTGAGGTATCACCTCTCACTCATTAGGATGGCAACTATCAAAAACAAAAAACAAAAACAAAAAAATAACAAGTATTGGCAATGATGTGGAGAAATTAGAACCCTTTTGCATTGTTGGGAATGTAAAATGGGGCAGCCATTGTGGAAAACAGTATGGTGGTCCCTCAAAAAACTTTAAAACGGCAATTCTTCTGGATATATACTCAAAGAATTAAAAGCAGGTACTTAAATATTTGGACACCCATGTTCATAGCAGCATTATTCTAAGTAACTGAAAGGTGGAAGAAAACTAAGTGTCCATCACAGGATGAATGGATAAACAAAATGTGGTATATACATACAGTGGAATATTATTCAGCCTTAAAAAATGAAGGAAATGCCAACACATGCTACAACATGGGTGAAGGTTGAGGACATTATGCTAAATAATCCAATCACAAAAAAAAAAAAAGACAAATACTCTGTAATTCTGCTTAAATGAGGTACCAAAAGTAATCAGAGTCATAGAGATAGAAAATAGAATGGTGGTTGCCAGGGGCTGGGGTAGGGAAAAATGAAGAGTGTAATGGATATGGAGTTTGGGTTTTGCAAGATAAAAAGAGTTCTGGAGATTGAATGCATAACAGTGTGAATGTACTTAACACTACTGAACTGTACACTTAAAAATGATTAAGATGGGCCGGACGTGGTGGCTCATGCCTGTAATCCCAGCACTTTGGGAGTCCAAGGCGGGCAGATCGCCTCAGGTCAGGAATTCAAGACCAGCCTGGCCAACATGGTGAAACCCCATCTCTACTAAAAATACGGAAATTAGCTGGGCGGTGGTGGGCGCCTGTAATCCCAGCTATTCGGGAGGCTAAGGGAGGAGAACCGCTTGAACCCAGGAGACAGAGGTTGCAGTGAGCCGAGATCACACCACTGCACTCCAGCCTGGATGCCAAAAGCTAGACTTCATCTCAAACAAAAAGGGGGTGGAGGGTTAAGTGGTCAATTTTATGAGTATTTTACCACAATTTTTTAAATGAATAAATATTTCACCCCCCCAAATTTTTATTAAGCCAAACCAATTATTTGTACATTAATATATTCAACTAATGTAGACTTGTATTTTAAAAAAAAGTTTTCTGTTTTTTAAACTTCGTAATTTAGGAACATTTTATTATGAATTTTTCTGCAGTAGCAATGATGAGTTCATGCAATCATTCTACCAACTAATGTGATTTAGTAGAATATTCACATATGGGCTTAAACAGTAATTGATTTTTATTTAACAGTTTTAGAAAAATCCCTCTGTCAGATGATAACTGTTTACCATCAGAGGAATTGCCAGACTGTTTTTCAAAGAGGCTACACTGCGAAATGCTTCCCTGATGAAGATTCAGGGTTGCTATAGCACTCTTTAAAGTGGTTTTTCACAATAAGCACAAGTCAAAATGTTAGAGTCAAAATGTCTGACATTCTATTATCCCATTTTCCCTCTTCCTCGTTAAGTCCTACTAATCCTTTAAAGCTCATAGATGCCATCTCTTCTAAGGAGTCTTCCCTAATTTCTCAGCTACAATTAATAGCTCCGTTCCTTCTGGGAACTTTCAGGGATTGGTGGGACTTAAACAGAAAAGGGAAAGAGTTACCATATGACTCAGCAATTCCACTCCTAGGTGGAATGAAATTCTGTATTCAAGAGAAAAGAAAATATGTCACACAAAAATGTGTACATGAATTTTCTTAGCACCATTGTTCATAACAGCCAAAAAGTTGAAACAACCCCAGTGTCCATCAACTGATGAATGGATAAATGAAACGTGATGTATCCATAGCATGGAATGTTACTCAGCAATAAGATGAAATGAAGTACTGCTAGATGCAACACATGGATGAAGCTTGAAAACATCATGATCAGTAAGGAAGCCAGTCACAAAAAAACACATATTCTATGATTCAATTGATATAAAACATCTGGAATAAGCAAAAATCTACAGAGACAGAAAGTAAATGAGTGGTTGGCTAGGGCTGAGGGACTGGAGGGAAATGGGCAGTGACTGCTAGTGGATATGAGGTTTCTTTTGGAGGTGATGAAAATGTTCTAAAATTGACTGTGGCGATGGTTTCACAAACTGAATATACTAAAAGCAATGAATTTGTACACTTAAAATGAGATACGATATGTGGATGATATATGTGAATTACATCTCAATAAAACAGGCTTTTCCATTTTAATGTTATTTGTTTTGTGTATGTGTGTGTGTGAGATGGAGGTGTCACTATTTGCCCAGGCTGTTCTCAAACTCCTGGGTTCAAGCAATCTGCTCGCCTCAGCCTTCCAAGTGGCTGGGACCACGTGCACGCACCACTGTGCCTGGCTCCTAAAAAAGCTTTTTTTAAAAAAGCATTTTTTGACAAAATTCCCCTAAACTAATACAATTCCTGGGCAATTCATTTTTTAATTTAGCAAATACCTGCCTAGTTAATATATTGTTTTATTCTGCTTCTATACTGAGTAGCTGAGACTATAGGTGGATGCCACCACCCCCAGATAATTTTTCATTTTTCTGTTGAGACAAGGTCTTGCTATATTGCCTGGGCTGGTCTCGAGCACTTGGCTTCAAGCCATCCTCTCACCTCCCAAAGTGCTGAGATTAGAAAGTGTGAGCCACTGTGCCTGGCTCAGTGCTATTTTTCCAACAGCATAAGCTCACTTTGTATCTCTAGGCCACTTTTTGGTAGTTTTCACAACATTTCAAACTTTCTCATTATTGTTATAGCTCTTATGATGATCTGTGATTAGTGATCTTTGATGTTACTGTTGTAATTGTTTTGGGGAGCCATGAACTGCACCCAGAGAAGGTGGTAAACTTAGTGAGTGTTGTGTGTGCTCTGACTGCTCTACTCACTGGCCGTTCCCTCATCTCTCTTCCACTTCTGGGACCTCTCTATTCCCTGAGACAAAAGAATATTAAAATTAGGCTAATTAGCCCTACAGTGGCCTCTAAATGTTCAAGTGAAAGGAAGAGTTGCGCATCTCTTATTTTGGTCAAAAGCTAGCAATGATTAGGCTTAGTGAGGAAGGCATGTCAAAAGCTGGGATAGGCCAAAAGCTAGGCCTCTTGCACCAAACATTTAGCCAAGCTGTGAATGCAAAGGAAAAGTTCTTGAAGGAAATTAAAAGTGCTACTCCAGTGAACACATGAATGATAAGAAAGTGAAACAGCCTTATTGCTGATATGGAGAAAATTTTAGTGGTTGGACAGAAGATCACACCAGCCACAATATTTCCTTAAACCAAAACCTATTCCCTGACTCTCCTCAATTCTACGAAGTCTAAAAGGTGAGGGAAATGCAAAAGAAAAGTTTGAAACTGGCGTAGGTTGATTCACGGGGTTTAAGGAAAGAAGGCATTTCCATAACATAAAAGTGCAAGGGGAAGCGGCAAATGCTAAAGTAAAAGCGCAGCAACTTATCAAGAAGATCTTGCTAAGATCATTGATGAAGGGGGCTATGCTAAACAACAGATTTTCAATGTAGATAAAACAGCCTTCTATTGGAAGGCAATGCCATCTAAGATTTTCGTAGCTAGAGAGAAGTCAGTGCCTGGCTTCAGAACTTCAAATGATAGGCTCACTCTCTTGTTAGGAGCTAATGCAACTAGTGACTTTCAGTTGAAGCCAGTGGTCACTTATCAGTGTGAAAATCCTAGGGCCCTTAAGAATGATGCTAAGTCTACTCTGCCTGTGCTCTATAAGTGGAAGAACAAAGCCTGGATGACAGCACATCTATTTACAGCATAGTTTACTGAATATTTTAAGCCCACTGTTGAGACCTACTGCTCAGAAAAAAGAAAAAAAAAAAAGATTCCTTTCAAAATACTTTCAAATCGTTGGCAATACACCTACTCCCCAAGAGCTCTAATGAACATGTGTAAGATAAATACTGTTTTCACACCTGCTAAAACAACATGCATTCTGCAGCCTGTGGGTCAAAAAGTAATTTCAACTTTCAAGTCTTGTTATTTAAGAAATACATTTTGTAAGGCTGTTGCTGCCTTAGATAGTGATTCCTCTGATGGACCTGAAAAAATTAAATTGAAAACCTTCTGGAAAGGATTTACCATTCTAGATGCTATTAAGCTTGTTTGTGATTTATGGGCGGAGGTCAAAATACCAACATTAATGGAGTTTGGAAGAAGTTGATTTCAGCCCTCATGGATGACTTTGAGGGGTTCAAGACTTCACTGGCTGCAGATGTGGTGAAAATAGCAAGGGAACAAGAATTAGAATTGACCCTGAAGATGTGACTGAATTGCTGCAATCTCATAATAAAACTTGAATGGACAATGAGGTGCTTTTCTACATATGAGCAAACAACGTGGTTTATTGAGATGGTATCTATTCCTAGTGAAGATATTGTAAAAATTGTTAAACTCACAGCAAAGGATTTAGAATAGTTCATAAACCATAAACTTAGTTAATAAAGCAGCAGGGTTTGAGGGGATTTTTAATTTTGAGAGAAGTTCTACTGTGGGTAAAATCCTGTCAAACATCACATGCTACAGAGAAATATTTTATGAAAGGAAGTCAATTGATGCAGCAAACTTCCTTGTTCTCTTATTTTAAGAAATTGCCACAACCACCCCAGCCCTTAACAACCACCACCCTGTCAGTCAGTAACCATCAACATCGAGGTTTGCTACCAACAAAAAGATTACTACTCACTTAAAGCTGAGAGGATTGTTGGCATTTTTTAGCAATAATGTATTTTTAAATTAAGGTATATACATTTTTTAGACATAATGCTGTTATACACTTAATAGACTACAATATAGTATAGACATAACTTTTTTATGCACTGGGAAACCAGAAAATTAATGTGACTCACTTTATTGTGATATTTGCTTCATTGTGGTGGTCTGGAAGCGAACCCATAATATCCCTGATATATACCTATATTCCAGGCCATTGAAATATTTAAATTATTCTTCACTGCAATTTTTTTACATTATGAGATTATTTTTTAGTGTTTATTATCTTATCTGCACAAAGTATAAAGATTGTAATATCTATCCTAATTTGTATTAATCTGCCATAATATATATAATGGCTATAATTTTTATTAAATTCAGTTTTTCAGGACTAGATTTTACATACCTAAATTCTGTTAAGAATTTTTAATTTTTTTGTGGCAATTTATAGTCAAGAGCAAATGCTATCATGTCATTTTAGCCAGTGAGTTTTATGTTTGTTATTACTACCACTAATAATCATCATGGATTGAATAAAAGACTTACAGAATTTTTTTCTTTCTTAAGCAAATTCAGGAGAGAATTTTGAGCATTGCCCTCCAGCTCTGTAGCAGGGTTTAGTCAGCAAAGATATTCAGGAAAGAAATGTCCTGCTTTGGGGTAGGACAGAAACAGACTTGAAAAGCACATGGAAAGATACATTGCAGAGAATATAGTGGCTGAGTTGGGGAGCAGAGTAGAGCATATTTGGGGGATACAGTGAAGGACAAGACTGGAAAAGTCCTTTGGGAACCAGAATTTGGCAGGCCTTGGATGGATTTTATTCTTGGATTTGAAGATTGGATTTTATTCTTTAGGTAATATGATTTGAATACACACACACACACTTTTTCCTGATCAGCATACAAAATGTAGAAAATATATAAAATTAGAAGAATATGTTGCCTATAAGAGGTAATCACTGCTAATATCTTGGAATATAGCTTTCCAGTTTCTTGCAGTTTGTGTTTTACACAGTTGAAACCACATTACGTACATAATTTTTTATCCTGCTTTTTTTTCTTTTTTTTTCCCTGAGATAGGATCTCACTCTGTCATCCAGGCTGGAGTGCAGTGGCACAGTCATAGCTCACTGCACCCTTGTCCTCCTGGGCTTAGGTGATCCTCCTGAGTAGCTAAGACTACAGGTGCACACCACCACACCTGCTAATACTGTATTTTTTGTAGAGATGGAGTTTCACCATGTTGTCCAGGCTGGTCTTGAACTCCTGAGCTCAAGCAATCCACCTACCTCGGCCTCCCAAAGTGCCGGGATAGGAATGAGCAATCATGTCCAACCCTCCTGCTTTTTTTTTTTTTTTTTTAACTGAACACTGTAATATAAGCATGTCCCATGTTACTAAAAACTTTAGTGTATTTATTTCAATAATACTATACATATTCTTTCATGGATGGAGTGTAAATTAAGTAACAGTTCCTCTGTTTTGGTTATTACTGTTGTTTCCTGTGTATTCCCTTTATTGCTAATTCTGAACTGTTTCCCTTAAACAGTTGAGTATAAGAAGCAAGGTATATGACAGTATGTGGTAGGTGGCTGAAAATTTAAGTCTGAAAACCGACATAAACTGTTAGGATTGCAAAATAGTTAGGGTTGCAGACCTAGATTTTAAGAAAATCCACCGGGACAAGATAATAAAGCCAAGGATAGTATGCAGAACAAAACACAAGGGCCAGAGGACAGAACCCTGTTAGAAAAGACCTAATTGGGGCCAATGAGACCAACCATTGGGGAGGTATGTGGTATCGCAGAAGCTAACTATGGAAAGTACGTTAGAGGAGAGGGCGTTCAGCTCTGCCATAGTGTGAAGAGATGGGGTAATATGAGAAATGCTCTGTTTATTTGGCAATCAGCAAAGCTAACTATGGAAAGTACATTAGAGGAGAGGGTGTTCAGCTCTGCCATAGTGTGGAGAGATGGGGTAATATGAGAGATGCTCTGTTTATTTGGCAATCAGCAAAGCTAACTATGGAAAGTACATTAGAGGAGAGGGTGTTCAGCTAGAGATGCTCGTTTATTTGGCAATCAGCAAGTCTTCAGTGAATTCTGAGAGAAAAGTTTCAGTGGAGTTGTAGGAGCAGAAACCAGGTTTTAAGGGGTTAGAGAGTGAGCAGGTGGTGAAGGAGCAGAAGCATGGAGTGTAACTTCTTTTGGAAGCCTTGTTAATGAAGAAAAGGAGAAAAATGCAATTGGATAAAAGAGACAAGAATAAACAGCAATATTTTATTTATTTTTAGGAGAGGGACTTGAACTTGATTATATTTTGAGGCAAAGGATTACTGTAAATGAAAATAGTGATACAAATATTAAAAACAAACTCATGATTGAGAGTCTGTATGCTTTCTTAAAAAAAATTTTTTTTTTCTGTCTTAAAACCTGATTACTAGTTTAAGAAGAAATTCCCAGGCTTTTCCTAATCAAATGCTATTTCCAAGCATTGTGGCTTAAAAACTGGCTTACACCCGAGCCTTACTTTATCTTACTGAAATGAGGAACTACCCATAGTATTGATTTTGGGCTTTGTATGTTTGCTTTGTTTTATTTAAGTGAGTCATCGCTAGCATAGCATGAGCATAAACGCATTTAGTGACATTTTATTTCTAGTTAACATGTTCTGTATTTCCTTGTTCACAGATTGCAATCACTTTTCAATGGCAATTTCTGAGAATTCTCTAGTGCTGGTGTCTAAATATAAAGTTATTAACAGTTTATCTTCTGTTGTTACCTTTTTGAGGCCAGTTCAGGTTACCGTAAGGTTTTGTATTGTTAAAGTATCACCTCTGTGTACCATCCAAGGCATCTTTATGGTTAAGAAATGACTTACAGGAAATGCACCTGAGTATCTTATGTGGGCAGTTCTGTGGACATCACTATTTACTTTATGTATGAGGCAGAAAACAGTTTTAGAAATAGCCTCAGGAAGTAGTTAGAAAAGATTATTCATAGTCCTTCCAAAAAAAGGTAATTGGTTGCAAGATTTTGCTTTAAGCTAAATTAATAATCTCTTATAAGCAATCATAAATTACCTTTATAATTTCCATTAATAGAAAAGTAAACATAATCATCAGACTAGTAATACAGATAATATGCATTTGTAATTATACACAATTGAAAACTGTAACTTCCGTCATTATGCTAATCAAGTGTAAGCCTTCCTGAAGCAACTAGGAACTCAGTAATAACTGCAGCATTAGCTCTTACTTGCTCATTCAAGAAACTGAAAATTATTACCAAGTGGTAGTAAGTCAAAATGAATTCAAGAGCTATTTTTGCTAAGATAACTTATATAAGCCCTAGCTGCCACATGACTCTCTGCTGGTACTGTATTGCCTTCAAAGGAACATCAATCCAGCATTCAAAATAATTAAGAAGCTGGTTAACTGTTTGTTAGAGTTTCTCTCACTCGCCTACCCTGCTCCCTCTGGGGTTTTCTTCTATGTGAGGAGTGGTGTCAGATAAGTCAAGTAACACAATGTAAGGCATAAACATGAAGTCTGTTTACACTGGCTGCGATCAATATCAGCAGGAGATAGCAGGTCTGTGCCACTCAAGGAATGTCCCAGCATGTATGCTCACTACAGTCCTTTTATATACAGCCATCTATAATCTCATCCTTTCACCAATGCATATGATCCCTTCCATCTCCCCAGACCTTCCTTCAAAGTAGAGCTATATTAATAGTAGGCTGTGCTGCTGTGCCTTTGATTATAGGTTACTTCATCTGCATAATTTCTGAATTATTGTAATATCATTAGTATAAGGATAAGCAAAACAACCAGAGCAGAGCCTTCGTGGTACAGTTTGTACTAACTCTTTGTGCTGTTTTGTCATACCCTGGCCATGTCGTTGGCTCATTTCTCTCTTGATCATAAGAATGTAAACACCCTGCCATCTCCTTACCTATATTTCTAAGTATGTCTTGGTGACCCAAACATATTCTTTTGAACTTACTGCTTAATATTCCTGTTCCAGAAAACTGATACATTTTACTCCTCTGATATTATAGAGTTCCCTTTTGATAATTATACTTGTGAAAATACCAACAGAGGAATACTTTCATAATATGTGGCAATATTTTTCACAGTACTGGAGGATGGCAAAACGAATAATACATAACAGAAATTTCATTAAACTCCTATTTCCCTTACTCTCAGTAGCTTTCATTTGCAAGGAAGCTACTCCAGATATGCATGCAGAAGACTCCAGGAGTTTATAGGAACCAAAGAATCATTTTACCCAAGGACTCAGGAAATGCATCGTAGGAAGAGCTTTTGAGCAATGTCTTGAATTATAACACTTGGTGGTTTACGCAGTGGGGTGTGTGTGTGTGTGTGTGTGTGTGTGTGTGTGTAATGCCATTTAATTTAGTAAGTTTTTATAAGCATTTTAGATTCAGACAACATATGTTTACCAATTTGTACCTGACTATAAAACATTTTATAAGAGGAAATTTATGCAGAGGAAAATAATTACAAATTACTTTCACCATCCATTCAGTGTTGAAATTAAACTTGAGCTCAGATCTGCTGAGTCTAAAATTTGTTCCCTCCTCTTTTTACCATGTGGGTGAGGCTGTATACTAGGAAAGGATAAGAAGACATTTGGGAGGGCATCCTAAAGGTTGAGAAAGCCAAGAAGGCAGACATGCAGGTGCATAGTGCCAGGGCAGAAAATAGTGAAGAACTGTAGGGACGCAAATTTGAGAGGTTGAAGGGAGAAGACTGAATACTAGCTGAAGAGTTTGGTTTTTCATGTACATACATAAGAAGCCATAAGTTTATTGATCTGGAAACTGGCTGATTGCATCTGTAATTGAAGAAACTGTTTACAGCTATTATTTTCCCACACCTTTTTAGAATATTTAGAAAGAATAAAAAGTGTTTTTGTTCAAAAGTAAAGTCTTTTTGGAAGAACAAGTAACCTACTAGTTTGGTTTCTTGCCTTTTCTTTTTCCTATACAACACCAATGTACCTTTTCCTGTTTCTTAAGATCTAACTTGTAATTCATTTTTCATTTCTTCAAGTGTTTTATTCAGAAAGGGTACTTGGGTGATAGTTTTTTGCCTAAGAGTTATCTTTCTTTTTCCTTCCTACACAATGCTTAGTTTGGGCTAGTTATAGAATACATAGTTCACATTAACTTCTGGGTTTTGTGAAGTTATTTATTCCCTGTGTCCTTGTTTTTAAGAGTTTTGGAGAACATATTTTCATCTCTATGTGCATAATCTGATTTTGAATAGACTTTTTTAGAGCAGTTTTAGCATCACAGAGAAATTGAGTGGAAGGTACAGAAATGTCTCCTATACCCTCTGTCCCCACATACACACAGTATCCCCAGCTATTAATATTCCTAACCAGAGTGGTGCATTTGTTAACGTTGATGAACCTTCCTTGACGCAGCATCATCTAAAGTACTTTAAAGTTTACATTAGGCTTCACACTTGGTGTTGTCCATTCCGTGTTTTGACAAATGTATAATGACATGTATCCACCATCATAGCATCATACAGAGAAGTTTCACTGCCCTAAAAATCCTCTGTGCTCCACTTGTTCATCCGTCCTACTCCCAACCCCTGGCAATCACTGATTCTTTTACTATCTGTAGTTTTGCCTTTTCCAGTATGTCATAGTTCATAAGCTAATTTTAATTACCTATATCCTCGCAGGATTTTTACCTTGTTGGTAGGAAAATTTTGTGTAGTTTTCATCAAATTTCCCAGGCTATGATGTGTATTCTGAAATTTTCAGTATGAAGTCTTTCCTTAAATTAATCTAGGAATATTTTTTCTCCTGTTATTTCATTTTTATTGTGTCCTCTGCATCTGTATTGTTCTTTCTAGAAAGTGGAGAGATGATGCTATGTAGAATTTGTGTAGTTAGAGCAAAATAAATTCTGTGAGTTTGACTTTTTTAGGTTCCACATATAAGTGAGATTATGTGATATTTGTCTTTCTGTACCTAGGTTATTTCACTTAGCATAATATCCTCCAGGTTTATCTATGTTGTCACAAATTGCAGGATTTCCTTCTTTTTTAAGGCTAAATAATATTCCATTGTATGTCTATACACGCCACATTTTCTTTATCCATTCATCTGTTAATGGATATTTATGTTGTTTCCGTATTTTGTCTCTTGTGAATAATGATGAAATGAACATGGGGGTGCAGATATCTCTTCAAAATACTAATTTAATTTCCTTTGGCTATATTACAGAGGTGGAATTGCTAGGTTATATCATGGTTCTATTTTTTATTTTTTGAGGAACATCCATACTGCTTTCCAAACTGTACCAGTTGACATTCTCACCAGCAGTGTGCAAGGGTTCCCTTTTCTCCATATCCTCACCAACACTTTGTCTTTTGTCTTTTTGATAATATCCATTGTAATTGATAGGAAGTGTTAACTCCTTGCGGTTTTGATTTATATTTCTCTGATGATTAATTGAGCATCTTTTCACATACTTCTTGGCCATTTGTATGTCTTCTTTTTTTATTGCAAATTGACAATTTGTAATTGTGTAAGTTATGGTATAAAAAGAGATGTCATAATTTATGAGTTTTTGTGGTAACATTTGAAATTTACTCTCTTAGTGTTTGTCTTCTTTTGAGAAATCTCTATTCGGGTCCTTAGCCCACTTTTTAATCAGGTTATTTGATTTTTTTTTTTTTTTTTTTTTTTTTTTTTTTTTTT